>NW_017731355.1:1027468-1065726 GCF_001890085.2 Hipposideros armiger
AAAAATAAAAAATAAAAAAATTATGAAGCAAAGGAAAAATAATAATTAAGAAACCTCATTCTACTTCATTTCATTCATACACCCACACATGTTGCATATCATGTGCTAAATGTTGTCTTTAAAAACATAGCTTTCTTTAACGCTTGTCACTGATAGTTATGTTTTCTCTTATGATGATTGACTGGGATTAAAGTATTCTGCATCAATTTTGAGCATCATAGCCCCAGAGAGAATGAAAGAGGAAGGAGTTAGCCTCCCTTTTCCCCTACTGTCTTGCCTGCTTCCTGTTTTAGAGAAATTAAAATTAGGTGTGCATAACTACTTTCTCTTGAAAATCATTCTTTTGTATATTTGGAGGGTGGGATAGGGTGTGTATTAGTGGGGGCTGGAGGATGGCCTCTATCACAAAATTTTCTATCTTGTATACACTTGTAAAGAACAAAAAAAATTACTTGTATAATGAACATCATTTGTATACATAATACAGTGCATTCAAAATTTTAAAAATCACCTTGTATAAAAAGAACAATCTTACATTTCATGGGAAGCTATGAGGAAGTGAAGAAATCATTTATGTGAAAGTGTTTGGCAAATTCTAAAAGTCTATACAAGTGTGACGTCTTTTTAATGACTGGAACCTTATTATACTCTGGCATCAGCAGAATCTTATCAAAGACAGTAATTTCTGTTACTTTCCCACACCTAGGGGTTGGGATGGGGAAATACACCCACAAATAGCCTTGCCCTTTGTTCTCTTCCAGTATGATCTTTTGCATGCACAAAAATTTAGGAAAATGCTTTTTCCTTTGTCAAATCTATAAGAAGTGGGCAGATTTCCCTTATAATAATCTAATCAAGACTGACTCATATTAATCACATCCTGTGTGGAACTCTGTCCCATGTGACTGACACACTGAGCAAAGAAAGGAGAGGGTGGGTCACTGCTTCCAAATGCTCCTAAGGGCACTTTTATTAAATCACTAATGCTGCAGGCCCAGTGAGTTTAGCATGACTCAGCAAGATCAGTCACTTATGCTGTCCCACCCCAGGAGTATATTAGCATGTCCAATCACATGACCTTGGAGAACAGGGATACCAAACCTGACTGATTTAGCTGAGCCCCTTACTCCAATCAGTCCTGTTACTGAGTGACAGAGTAGGGGCAGAGCAAGGGAAGACCTGTGGATCCTCGTCACAACATTTCTGTATTATGTTACCTTGTGTCTAGCTCATTGCGTGCCAGCCATCTCTGGTGGGGGGTGGAGGGGGGATGGGGTGGGGGGAGACAAACCTCAGACAAAGATTCTGATTTGTATCTTCCATTTGGAGAGGACTTTAATTCTGTTCACATTTATGGCTTTTCTTTGTTCCATGAAGGATGGATGTATTGCACACACAAATAAACCCAGAGTATTTTAAGTGAAAAAAAGCTCCAAGCCTCACCGTCACCAACTACACGACTACCTCATCAATTTTTCATAGTATCTGCATGTAATTTAGTACTTTCCGAGCATTCTGTTCTTTCTGAAAGCGTAAGCACTGTGTGTGTAATTTGCTTGCCTTGTCATTCTGAAATCTTTTATGCATACTGTTCAGACATCCTGTTTATTTAGTGTGTGCAATGCCAACTTAATTACTGTGAAATATGTATTTCTGTATTGTTCTGGGAAAAAAAAGGAAAATTAAATACAACACACATTTAAGCTGTAGCAGTGTTCTGGTCTAATACAGAGGCTGCTGCTAAAATACTTTAATACAGCTTCAAGGAATGCCACAATCCTGTTTACTTTTTGGTTTTATTTTTGTATGTTTTGAAAAAGTATGTCATATTGTTTAATTGCTACAACATAGGGTGGAAGGACATTTTTAGTGTCTGAATGATGCACCCTTTACTCACTTTAGAAGGTTAAAAATTGGCCAATTCTGACAGTGAGAAGGTTCAAGAAAACTAACATATGTGGTCAGTTGTACTTTTTATGGCTCAGTTTTGTGTTTCAGAGATGTTATGGACTCATTAAAAACAAATAAACAAACATATCTGCAACTGCTCCAGCAATTCTGGTGTACAAAACATTTGTTGGTTTTGTGTAGGAAATTCATAACCTGCATGTTATTACTCATGTGTATTTGGATGTGGGAAGGATGCCACTTGGTACATTTTTTTCCCTTCTCTTTCTTGGAATTTTATATTCAGCTCAGAAATCACTAATATCTGCTCCCTTGGGCTTTAGGTATCCCTTGGACTCTGCATTTATATCTCTGCCTATTTTCTTTTCATAAAGCTTGATGAGTGTTTTGGTATGTCCTCAGTGCAAATTCAATCTCCTCTGTAGCAGAGATTTTGCTTCTTTCTACCCTCTCCTGCTTAATTTTCCTTAAACAAATAGCCTCTCAGCTTATCCTGTGACATGGTTAGACCTCAGAGTCCAGCCACAGAAGTAGATAATATCTGAAATTCTATATATGTATAAGTTGATTTCTGACCCCTTAGAAAATGTGGTCTTTGAGAAGTTGAGTTGAAACCCACACAGGCTTTCAAATGGTAGCCGGTTTCAAATTCAACATAATTTCCTTTGAGGTTGCTGTTAGGAAATAATTTGAGTAACAAGTCTAGTCATCACCATATCCTGATAACCCACTGGGAAGATAAATTACTTCCTGTAAGTTATGACATTTCACCTCCACCCACTAGCAGCTTGTTATATTACCTAGTTGTCGTTTAAGTAAACAATAGCTCTGAAAATAGGTAAAAGAAATCTAATTTAAAATATACTCACAAGTATTCACCTAAGCAAAGACATATAGTATTTAAAAATAAATGCGTAAACTCAGCCTTTTCTTCCTTTAAATGTGTCAATTACTAAAGCTTTCAGTGGCCTGTTGATCCTTAAATGAGCCTCAGAAAGCCATTTAATCCATTCCCAGACATCTGGACAGACTAGCTGGCATTATGCTAGTCTTCCACAAATGTGGCCAAGGCTCCCTGCGGCCTTTACAGTTTGGCTTTATTTGTGGCTTGTGTTTTCCTCTCTCAGTTGAATATATCTGGTTCAGAGTATTGAGTCAATGACAAGTCCTGCCTAAAGGAGTAGACAAGAGAAAAATTTGCCAGGACAAATTTAATGGGAGCAATCACAATATTTTAATTTAGAAATTGTCCATAGACCACACAATATACCAGCAGAGAAGGATATGCACATTATCATGAAATTATAAGTGTGGCCCTGAAAATACTTTCTAATGGTTCCATAGCCTTGCTGTTATTCCCTCTCCTCCTGATCAGAAATGAAGCTTTCACAGCTCCCTCCTAACACGTATGCATTGATTGCAGCTCAGGAGTAACCTGACATTAGAGCTATGTAAAAATGGCTCAGATGGTGTGCATGTTTTAGAAGTGGAAAAGACAGGTCATTTAATATACGGCAATGTGTCCCTTTTCTGGTCCAAGGAGTTGGGTGGGCCTATGGCTATATCACAACTGTGTGCGCTTTTTATCTTATGTGATTTCTTTTGGTCTGCTTGAATCCTTTCATGGCTTTTCAATGTCCAGATGTAATTTAGCATGTCCCAACAATTACACTTTTTAAAAAAGCACATCTTTTGTGCTTGTCATTTTTTTGTAATTTGTTTGCTTGGTTATTCAGGAAGTCTTTTACACTTTTAACCCAAAACCTGGTTATGTAGGACCAAATTGTTCACTTTGTTCTATTTATTGTTGTTGTAGAGCGCATTGCATTTTTATCCAAAAGGGAATCTATTTAATCTATTCCTCCCATTTCGAGGTTGAAAAAACTGAGCCCAGAGACACGAAGAGAGCTCTCCAAGATTAGTAGACCTTGAGGTAGTTGACAGAGCTGAGAATAGAATCTCCAGCATTCTGATTTTTCTAGTCCTGGGCTTTTTTGTAAGGGGGTGTGGTTCATCACCTAATAGGGATTTCAAAAATCCTACCAATATTTAAATGAGTGGCTAATTTCTTCTCTGATTATTAAGATTACATTGAAAGTTCTTTAATGATTTAAAATTTAGGGCAAGTGGGACTTTCTCCCACTTGAAAGTAGAGAGAGCATTTTTCAGACTCACTGTTCTAAGAACCACTGAAAAATAAGCAAATGTTTACACTTAGATGTATATAGTGTTGTACCATTTAACTTGCTAGTAATCAGCCTGGACTTGTATTTAAAACAGCTATGTTCACATTTTATTTTCTCCTTCTAGAGAATGCCAAGAATACAAAACAACCCCCACACATCTCGTTGCTTAAGTCTCACTAGGAAGAATTTCAGAAAAAAATATTCAAATATACAGTACTGAGGAATTCAAATTGCATCAGCAAAGTATCCTTCCAAATCATTGTTCCCAAAATTATCTTTTTGTTTGTGAAAGTACTCCCTTTAAGAGAGAACTTCTTGGGAGGAGTTCTGGTCAAGATGGCAGAGTAGGTAGATGCTATGCTCACCTCCTCCCCATGAACACATCAAAATTACAGCTAAATTATAGAGCAATTAACCTGGAGGACTACCTGAAGACTAGCTGAACAGAAGTCCTATAACTAAGGATATGAAGAAGAAGCCATGTTGAGACTGATTAAATACAAAAATGCAAATAGTCAGAAAGAAAAAAAGGCCTTATAAATTAGTATCACATCTCAGAATAAACTCACCATAAATTCAGAAACAATGAGGGGAAACAATACAAAAATCTAGATAATATAAATGGGAAATCATTTCCTTAACCTATTTGGTTCTGAAAAGAACCTTTATCCTAGTTGTGATCCCTGACAGTTCTTCTAAAAAGCAGCAGTTTTACTTGGGGTGGGAGCATCACTGACTAGTGTACCTGTATTAATTCATACCTAGATTCACTACATAGTAATCATCTCAGAAGCAGAAACAGTGCTTTGCTGGATTTGAATAGTTCTTCAGGGAGTTCAGGTGTAGGTGGGATGGGCTAGAATCATGTTTCCCAACTTTAGTTATTTGCCAATCACCTTTATGACTTTTGCCACTCCTGATTATGTACTTATACATTTGTTATGTAATCTTTTTCTTTAAGTGATTTAATTTAAAATTTAAATATGTTTATTTAGGAAGAAAGCTTTATTACTTCTATGAATGGGAAACCAGCATTACTAGCCATAATAGATAGTAATCATGAAAATAAAATAAAAACCAAACAACGTTGTTATATTTTAGTTAAATAATCTCCTCAGAAGGCCGTGATTCCCAAATCTGCCATCTTTTTGTTAAAAGGTAAAGTAGCAAATGTCATAAGAGTGTTCAGTACACACTTGTGTCAAATAGAGACTTTTTTCTTGAGACCATCAGGATTGAAAGAAAGCTGGAAAAGGGAAAGCCTGCCTCTGCACCATCATCTCCCGCCACTTTCCCCCATGATCATTCCATGCTACTTCCTGGGGCCTCCTTGCTGTTCTGCCACGAGCACAGGCAGGTCTCAGTACCTTCACACTCGCTATTCCCTTCCACTAGATAGATTTTCCCCAGATCCTTACAGAACTGCCTCTTTCACTGGCCTCTACTCAAATCTGCTTTTTCAGAGTAGTCTTCCCTTTACTTACTGACAGTCAGTAAAATAGTCATCCATCCATCCATCCATCCATCATCCATCCATCCAGCCAGCCAGCCATTCATCCATCCATCCAGTTTTTATTCAGTTAGTCTGGGTTAACTTCTGTTGCGGTCTATCTTGCTTCCTTTCTTATTTGACTTTATTCTTCTCTGAATACACAGCCAGCCTAAAAAAAATGTAACTTATTGTTAGCTAACTAATATTTTTGGTGTGTACAGTAGGATTAACTTTTGTAAAAAAAAAAAAAAGTATGTATGCAAAAAAAAATGCAGAAAAATATACAAAACATCTTAACCTTTAAAATTTTTAGCTAATGGAAGTTATAATGGTTTTCCTTTCCTTTGTTATACTTTTATGCATTGACTGATTTAATTCCCAGTAAAATCAGTCTGAGATTACAAAATCTCTGTTTTCTGTAATCAGAGAAAGCAATAGTGCTAGTTCCATGTGGAAAAAAATGAGTGATGATTAATATAAATCCTCAGCTCATCAAACTAGGGAGCCAGTAAGAATAAAGGCACAGAATCAAGCCTTGTTTAGGTGAATAAATTGAGTCAGAGAAAATCTACTCTACAAAACTATAATTTAAATCATTAACTTCAGACAGCTATTTCATAAATGGTCCTATAAGGTGACTGTGGGTCACAGGGGGTAACGTTAGAAAAAATGAATCAGGGCTTTTGTCCCACTGATGGTGGATTAGTTATCTTTCTCTTCCATAAAGAAAGGCGGCTCTGTAATGCTAATAAGCTTGTCAAATCTTCAGCAACCTCCACTCTCCCCATCCTCCACCCTAACCTCTATGTGGGACATAGAGAGCAAATGTCTCAGGATCCTGAAAGAGGTACAAAGAGTGCTGGAGAAACTAGTGGTAAATTTGGTTGAATCATAAACATAAACAACTCTTTCCTGTGGGAGAAAAACAAAGGTGCAGTTAACCTGATCCCACAGTCACACGTGTCTGCTTGCTCATGGGATCTGCCTGCTCACCCACTAGAAGGCCCCAGAGCTGGTTCCTCAGCATGCCCTGTGACTGCAGCCTGACATGCTGAAGCCATGCGAAGGCCATCTGTTCAGGTTACATAACAAGACCTGGAACAATTTTCAGTGTAGGATTTGCTGCCCAAATAGAACCATTTTCAGAAAGGAGATTAAGGTTTCTTTGCTGGGAAAGGAGAAATTACCAGAAAAGCTATCATTTCACTGAGTATAAATAAACCTTGCTCCAAAATACATAAATGAAGAAGACAAATTTGTTTTACTAATAGTCTCCTGCATTAAAAATAAACACAAAGCTATAGTTCAATTTTGTAAGTGCAAAATAAACTCTTAATTGGGAAAATGGAATTACTTATTTAAGAGATCTTACTCACAGGGTTGTCCTGAGGACTGACCATCAGTAAAGTACTGGCACCATGCCTGGCACAAGGTATGTATCCAGTGTTTGTTAGTTGTTGCTCTTATTTTGTAGTAATTCTCTCAGACCTGCCTCCAGGCAAAGTGAGGTAAAGCAGTGATAACTGTAACATGCCTTCTCCTCCAACTCATACTCATCCATCAGATCTTGCTTTATACAGTTGCAGAAGGGTGAGAACTCAGGATGCTTCACAGATCACATTGTAGGGCCAAGAACAACACAGAGGCTAAAATACCCCTCTTCATTACATCCTTCCATCAGATCGGGCATGTCACCATGTTGTTTGAGTGGCTAAAGAATAGTAATCCTCTGGCTGTGTTAGGCTTCATTGTAAAATAAATCATCTAATGAACCATCTCAAAGAAATGGATACTCAAGCCAGGCACTGAACTCCTAATGGTAGTGATCCTGAGGAGGACTGGTTATACAGCTAGATGTAGTTCCTTGCCCTTTGCAACTATCTGGAAATGGTTATTGTTTATTTAACCAATACATTAAATATACTTCTGCATTAAAAATTACTTTTCCAATATCTATATCCATCTTAAAGGAGTATAAGTAAGTAAAATCATCATTACATCCAAGGCAATACATTAATTTTTTACTTGATTGTGTCTGATTACACCTAAAAGGTGAAACATTGAAACATTAATTGTGGAGTTGGTGAGAAGCAATATGTTGTAGTATGTGATTTTTTTAGGTAAGACCAAAATCTGCCCTGTTTAAAAAATGTATGCTTATATTTTATAGCAGTTTTATATTTACATAAAAATTGCAAAAATAATATAGAACATTCCCATGTGTTCCATACTCAGTTTCTCCTATGATTAACATCTTATATTAGTATGGTACATTTGTAATAATTAAGAACCAATGTCAATATATTATTGTTGACTAAAGTTTATACTTCACTCATATTTCCTTAGTATTCCCTAATGTTCTTTTTCTATTCTAGAATCTCTTCCAGGATACCACCTTACATTTAGTTGTCATGTCTCCTCAGGCTTCTGTTCGCTGTGACAATTTCTGTCTTAATTTGTTTTTGAGGAATAATCATCAAGTATTTTGTAGAATGTGCCTTAATTGGGATTCATCTGATGTATTTCTCATGACTAAATTGGGTTTTGGGTTTTTAAGGAGAAAGACCACAAAGACAAAGTGCCATTTTCACATTGTATCAAGTGTCTGTTCTATCAAAATGACCTATTACTGCTGATGTTGGCCTTGATCACTTGGCTGAAGTAGTTTGTCATGCTACTCCACAGTAAAGTTAAACCCTTCTCATACTGTACTCTTTGTAAAAAAGTCACTATGCACAGCCCACCTAAAGTATTGGGGAGATATGCTCTACCTCCTTGAGGGTTGAGTATCTACATAAATTGTTTGGAATTCTGCTGCATGGGAACTTTGTCTCTTCACCTCCATTTGTTTATTTATGCAATCATTTCTTTATATTAGTATGGATTCATAGGTGTTTATTTTTATACTTTGGGTTATTATTCAATGCTACATTATTATTTCATTGTTCCAGTTGTTCCAAGTTTGGTCATTGGGAGCTCTTTCAGTTGATTTTTCTATTCCTCTGACATCCTCTATCAGGGTGTGTGTGTGTGTGTGTGTGTGTGTGTGTGTATACTTTCTTACTTTTGGGCACTGTAAGATGCTTCCAGACAATCTTGTATATTTCTGACCTAGTTCTAGAGTTAGCTGTTTCTCCAAGGAGCCTTGGTTCCTTTCATTGGAGAATGGTATTAGAAACCAAGGCCTGGGCATTACTAGGGTGTCATTCTAGGCTCCTTCAGTCAGCAGAATAAGGAAATATACTTGTCTATACCAACCCCTGTATATATACATATTTATAAATACAGAAGGTGCCAAAATAGTATACACATTTTAAGAAAGGAAAAAACTATTAAAATTGTAATACTCACTATATACCAATAACAAAAGATAAATGCAAGTCACATTTGACTTCTGCAATTACAAGAGGTGCTCAAAGTGGTTACCATCAGCATCCAGACACTTCTTTTTTTTAATTATTTTAAAAGATTTTATTGAGGAATTAAGGAAGGGGAACAGTGTTGGGGAATTGGGCAAGGGGAACAGCCAAGTTGTCCTTCAATCTTAGTTGTGGGTGGGCATAGCCCACCATCCCATGTGGGAGTCAAACTGGTAACGTGTTGTTAGGAGCTTGGGCTCCCACCAGCTAAGCTATCCTGCCACCTGTTGGCAGCTCAGTGGCAGCTCAGCTCAGGCGCAGCTCAGTGGCCCATGTGGGAATCAACCCGGCGACCCTATTGCTCAGAGCTCGCATTCTTAACCAACTGCATCACTTGACCGGCCCCCAGATTGCAGCAAACTACTGCTTGAGCAACATTGACCAAAGTGTCTACTTGTAGACATTTTTTGGCACCCCTGGTGATTTTATATGTAATCATATATATCTATGTTAAGCTAAGCCTTAACATAGCTCCTAGTCTAATCCATTATCGCTTAGACCATTTCAGCCTACTTCTATTTCTTATCTGTGAACTCCCACTCCAACAGTGAAAAACCTGGATCCCCCATATACCACCCATTTACTTAATTTTTCAATTCCAGGATACTTGTATAGCAGTATCAGAATTGTTAACCTGAAACTCCATGGAAAACTATTAAACTAGAATACAGTTTGATGTACATTTCCTTTTGCCTTTAGTCTTACAGACTCAACTCATTTCCAAAATTACTTATGCAACAGCTTTCCCCCACTACTTCTTTCAATAAAGCTGTTTCATATTTTTTTAAATAGTTAGATTGTATCTGCTATTTCCTGCATTCCATTCCAGAATCCTTCAACCTTAAGTCTGCATACATTAAACTTCACTCTTTGTGTTGTAAAGTTCTGTAGGTTTTGACACATGCATAGTGTCACGTATCCACAATTACAGTATCATACAGAATAGTTTCATCACCCTAAGAAATTTCCTGTGCTTAATCTATTTAACCCTTCTGCCTGAGCCCCTGGAAATTACTGATCTTTTTACTGTCTCTATAGTTCTGCCTTTTCCAAAACGTCATATAATTGGAACCAAACAGTATACAGCCTTTTCAGACTGGCCCCATTTACTTAGTGCTATGCATTTAAGATTCATCCATGCTTTTTGTGACTTGATAGCTCATTTCTTTTTTCTCTGAATAGTATTCCATTGCATGGATGTACCACAATTTATGAATTCACCTGTTGAAGGACATTTTGGTTGCTTCCAATTTTGGGTGAAGGTAAATAAAGCTGCCATAAACATTCACATGCAAGTCTTTGTGTGGACATAAATTCTCAGATCAGTTGGGTAAGTATCTAGGAGTGCAATTGCTGAATTATATGGTAAGACTATGTTTAACTTAGCTACCGTATTTAGCTACCATTTGCCACCCCTGAAAATCACCCCTGTAATCATCAACAGCCATCACCATTAGATATATATTTCTTTTACCCACATTCCAATTTTTAGCAGATGAATATAGTTACTGAGATTTCCTCCTATGTGAGAATACGCATTCTTTATATTTTCTAAAGTCCTTTAACATGCATGATCACAGCAGCACTATAATAATTCATTGAAGAGGGAATCCCGACTCTGCCCCTAATCTACCACCTGTCGCTGGGAAAGTATCTAAATCCTTTCACATGTAAAAGGGGATACTAATAGTGCCTATCTAAACCTACCTTGGCACGTTGTGAGAATTTAATGGGTGCGTAGCGTGGTGACCTTCTTTGACCAAGCCATCCTGCTGTTTGACGGCTCAGTCAAGATCAGAATGTAGATCTTCTGGCTTCTATTCCTACGCTTCTTGCCCTAGAGATGAGATAACACCTCAATTTCATTTTCTTATTACTTGGCCAATACGTGGATCTCATTGACCTAAAAGCAATTGATATAACCATTTAATTTAGAAAAGCCTCTGGTAATTTTTGTGTATATGTATGGGAGGCGAGGGATCTGTTTTTAGTTAAATAGGATAATTCAATAGTCATTGGCAGAAATAGTCTGTCTTTTCTCATTTTTAAATGGAAGAAAAAGAACAACAGACTTCATTATAAGGTATAGGCTCTCAGGTCAATGAATGGCTATGAACTGAAGTAGTTTAATCATCCACGAATTAAACTGTATGAACATGAATTAGTGCATTAAACTCTACGGACATAAAATGAATCTGTTCAGAAACAAGTTTGGGCAGTCCACACCTGGTACAGTGTGTTTTCAGAGCAGGGTTTAATTATTTTAAGAGGTTTGAGAGCTCTGTATCCCAGCCAGGGTATGCTTATCTGCTTTATGCTAGTTTTTACCTGCAGAGTTTTTGTCTTTGTGACATCATTTCTTTGCTCCTGCGTTTTTAAATGCATTGCTCAATGGTGGGAATTGATCTAGGGTAATCATGCTCTGACAATCCCTCAGTATGCTGGCAGTGATGGAGAAAATTTTAAGGATGCTATTTCAAGGTACAGTAAGGTCTCTTTTATATGGTCAGGTTGACTTCCTATGATCATTTAGTTGCTTATGTAAGCAGTGAACATGCAAAAACTCTCTAAGACTGACAGGCAGAGATTAATATTGTGTTGTTAAAATAAGCAAACAAAAAGTCCACAAATACATTCACACCCACATTCACACATGCATATATGTATACACACACACATGCATGTATGAACATACCTTTGCTGCACTCTGTTTGGCTTGGACTAGATGTATGTGTGAGACGTGACTGGAACTATCAAAGAGAAGCACCAGCTTTCCAAATCACTTGCAATAATTGACATCAGTTAAAAATGCTTGAATTATTCAATTAATTGGGGTCACAATCTAGTTTGGAAGCCACTTATAGATAAGATTAAATTCTAGACTGACAGAAAAACTTAAATATGCACATGTCTTTATAAAGATATATGAGTAAATCTTTCAGCTAAATGCTAATTACATCCTTGTGTCTTTAGCAGGGAAGAATTATGACCAAATCATCTAGTGTTTTGTTACAATGATAATGCAAAGGATAGCTCTCTATTGGGTGGGTCAAATGTTTGTACCTTGAATATTGGTATCACAACTCAGAAGTATTTACTGACCTATGTAATCCTATTAGGAAAAGCAGGAGGTGTGGAATTTTGTATGTTAATCCACTTAGTTCATTCATTCTACAAATATTCAGTACTTACTAAGTATCTGGCATCAGACTTGGCACTGGGGAACAGAGAATCCAACGATGTTTGGGGAACTGAAACAGTTATAGAGCCAAGTGAAATGAATGACAAAATGTTTTTATTTAAAGTTGAAGATGTGGGCAAATTAAAACAACCAAAACGTTTTGACCAGTTTTACCTGTGTACACCCAATATGCCTGCAGTAACCTTCCACTAAATCTCTCTGGGTATCCTTGCCTGCTTTTTAACCCTTGCCTATTGGCTCTAATTGACAAACTTAAAGGCTTATACGAGTACAACAGAGGTGGGTGGACATTCCTTAGAACCTCCTTCTACTGTCCATTTCCTGGCACTATTTTCCTATAATTTATTTCTTCATTTTCTATCACTATTGAAAATGTAATGGCTATTCGGTAAGTATATTTAATTCCCTTGCAATTGGATTTGCAGAATGTATCATTTCATTTTATGAAAAGTTTTTGAAATGTAGCCAAATTGCTGTAGGACAAGCAGATTTTGTTTTCTTACAATTTCATTAGTACAAAATGAGAATACCAATATTGAAATGTCACAAATATGGAGTTTTAAGTTACACATCTGTGTTTCCTTAAAGGAGAATATCTTTTCTGAAGCTTAGGAACTTCTGTGAACAAATCAGTTAAACAGGCATTTTGCAATGAAAGAAAATTCCCATTAGTTTGGTTGAATTCTTCTTGTTTTATTGTAGGTTTATTTCATTATTATAAAACTAGGGGGAAAACCCACATAAAATTATAAAAGAACAAGAAAGAAAACAATCAAATATGGCTCCACTATGTAAATGATTCTTATGTGCTTCACTGAACACAAGATGTAACCCAAGCCCCCAAGAAACTGGTTCCTCTCCCTGGCTTAACAGAGCATCTGCTTCTCACAGATGTCTGAAAAGATATCCAGCCTCTCTGGATTGCAGAGGTTCATTTCTGTTCATTGCACTACTGTAGCACAGAGTGTAATTATGTATTTTGTATATAAGGGATGGAAGGCAGTAAGTGGTTCTGTTGAGTGTATTTCAAATTCAATGTATGCTCAGTGCTATGGACTGAATATTTTGGTCCCCCAAAATTCATATGCTGAAGTTCTAATTTCCAATGTGATGATGTTTGGATGTGGGGCCTTTGGGAGGTAATTAGGTCAGGAGGGCAGAGCCCTCATGAATGGGATTAGTGCCATTTTAAAAATAAATATGAGAGAGATGATCTCTGCCTCTGTCATGTGAGGATGTAGTAAGAAGGTGGCCATGTAGAGATCAGGAAGTGGGCCCTCACCAGAACCCAACCATGCTGTCACTGGATCTCAAGCTTCACAGCCTCCAAAACAATGAGAAATAAATTTCTGTTGTTTAAGTCACCTAGTCTATGGTATTTTATTACAGCAGCCCAGGCAGACTAAGACATTTTTGTACCAAAGAGAGAAATCACACTTAATGCATGGCCTATAGTTGTACAAACAATAAGAAACACCATGTCCAGTACTGTAAAAAAACAAGTAAAAGAAAATAATAACTTCTTTTTGAGATATAATAGTAAAAGGCTCATACCCAGTAAAAAGGAAGGGGTATCTGCTGCTCTTAGTTCTGGGGATTGACATCTTTAATAATTTCATAGAGACACAGACAAGCTGGAAGGTGAGTACATGTCTGTTGTGTTCCCTCCCCAATGCACAGCCCTTGTGCAGACACTCAGTGGACACTCGGAAATAGTTGTTGACTGAATGAAAGGAGAGCAGCCGGAACCGTGGCGGAGTTCTAAACAGGCCTGAAACAGGCCAGGTGGTTAAAGAAAATGAAGATATTTAGCCTGGGAGGGAGAGACTCAGGGGACACAATAGTTCTCTTCAAAGTATTTGAAAGACATTTTCATGTAGAATAAGACTTAGATTCAATCTAGGGAACAAAGTAAGTGACTGTATGAAGAGGAATTTCCAGTTAAGCTGCCCCAAATGGAAGAGTAACCATGTAATAAGTCTTGACCATCCAATTCTTAATGAGTTGTAACATCTTCCTGTCACTGGAATTGTTCATTCATTCATCTACATATTCAAAAATATATATTGAGCACTTTCGATTTACCAGGCATCCTGTTAGGTGCTGGGGAAACGACAGTGAACCCAGCAAACATGGCCTTTTCCCTCATTTAGTTTACAAGCTACTGAAGGAAACAGACAACAGTGAAACCAGACACTGCAAAGTGAATTGTTTAAACAGAAGCTCCATGATCATTTGTTAAGGATAGCAAAAAGGGAAATTCTGAATTACACTTAAGAATGGGACAAAATGCTCTCCCTAATCCTTCTAAGCCCAGAGATTTCTGGGAGTCTACCTTCTTTCCCTGTATGCCCATCTTTTAGGGGCCCCATGATGGCAGCTGGGAGTCATTCTGTCACCTTCATTTTCCTCACCTGCACTTCAACTCACCACTTAGCCTTGACCATTCTAGTTCTAGTTCCCATACCCATATCACAAAGTCATTCTCATGGTCCCTGACACCTCCCAATCAGGTCTGTATCTCGAGTGTAACAATGTACAAATGACAGAGCGCAGCATTCCAGGAAATTTTAATGCAGCTGGTCTGCTGACCACAGGTGGAGAAATACGATTTTTCTGTGTAGTGGGTTGAATGATGGCCACCCCCCCCCAAAGATATGTCTATGTCCAAATCCTTGGGACCTATGAATGTTACCTTATTTGGAAAGAGTCCTTGCAGACATTATTACGTTACTAATCTTGAGATGAGATCATCCTGGATTCCCCCAGGTGGGCCCTAAATGCAGTGACAAGTGTCCTTACAAGAGACAAAGGAAGAAAAGGCAACAAACATACAGAGGAGAGGGAGATGTGAAGACAGAGGCAGAGACTGCAGTGATATGGCCACAATGCAAGGAAGCCAAGGATTGCTGGCAAGGAAAGATTCTCCCAGAGAGCCTCAAGGGCATGTGGCCCTGCTGAGAAACCTTGATTTTAGGTGTCTTACCTCCAGACCTTTGAGAAAATGAATTTCTGTTGTTTTAAGCCACCCAGTGTGTGGTATTTGTTACAGCAGCCCTAGGAAATGAATACATCATGCCTCCTACCACCCAACACAAACAGCTTTACCCAAAGCTGTCAGGGGGGATCTTGCTAAATGCAAATATGACCATCTCACACTCCAGCTGCAATCCCTGTGTTGTCTTTCAGTAGCCAGTAGCAGCACTTCTTTCTTTGCCATGGCTCCAGGAAAGGCAGTGTTCACTTGAGTGACACTCCCTTGGCTGATGCTCAATGGAGTTAACGCCACTTTCCCTCCTACTCAAGAATTCACATCAGAATGGAACTGAGCGAGATAAGACTTTTATAGAGATAGACACTCTGATTTCATTATTAAAACAAAAGCAGAACAAAAACCTATTTTCAAACTGCTGCTTGCCGTTAGATTACTTGGAAGGCACCCCAGCTGATCACACTGTGTTGACTGCCTGGCATCACCTGGCGTCTGCCTTCTTCTCCAAACTTCTCCCTCTGAACATGATAAGGCTTCCACAGTGCAACTCGCTTCTAGTTCCTAAGACACAACTTGCTTCTAAGGCACAACTTGCTTATTCAGGCCTCTTCGCCCTCACACTTAGCCTCCACCTCCTAACTCCTAGTCATCTGTAAAGCCACGTTCATATGCCACTTACTCTAGGAAGCCTGTTTGCCCACAAAAGGCTCATTTCCTGTCTTTTGCAGCAACCTTACTTTTTATAAAATATAAAATCTTAATTCACTGATTATACCATACTATAATCCTTTGTTTATGCGTCTGTTTTCTTGAAAACCAGGCCATTTAAAACTCATTTTAGTATTCTGAGTATCTGGCACATAGAAGACACTCAGTACCAGTCTATTGAATTACATTGATTCAGAATTCACGCCCTTGAATCGGTAATCCTGTTTGAGGCGTATAATATTTCTTTTGTGATGAAAATAGCACAGATATCAATATTTAATGGAATTTTTCATGATTTTAAGGGAGCGGTTCTGAGAGATTGGTAGAGATAGTGAAGAAAATGCATTTATTCTGTAGGACAGTCATTTATTAGGCAGCTACACTGGGTTTCATACAATCAATATGAAAACTGAGAACATGATGATCTACTTTACAAAGACTTGGTGATAAAATTGAAAAAGATAATTTTATTCTCTACAAAAAAAAAAAAAAAGCAAAACACCTAAAAGTAGTTTTGAGAGTGAGACGACATTTCCTCTTCACTTTTCATGTGCAGATTCATCCTGGACCCTGGCCCTTTGTGAGCTGTGATCTGCCTCTATCCCTTTATGTTGCTTTCTCAGTCCTACCAGAAGAGTCCCGTTTTCCTCAGAGACACTGAAGGGCATCACGGCTCAGGGATCCTTTGGGAATGGATGCTGGAAATAAAAATAACCAACAACACCACTCTATGAGTTCTCTCAATTGCTTAAAAGGAAGCGTCTTGGTAAAAGCACCGTTGCTATGCCTGTCCTGAAGCTGGGGTGCTGCCTGAGCTATTTTTGGCCTTGTTTCCAGTTGCTGCTGGCCAGTGGCAGGATTTCACACTTGGCTGCCGCTTCTCATTAGTGCCCACTGCTCCCTTTGTCGGTGAGGCTTCTCCCTCCAGGCTGACCCACCAGAGGGGCTGTCCCTGCCTTCCTCAGTCAGGTGGACATTATAGGCAGTCTGGTGGTGTTTGGGTTTCATTAGGCAGGGCCTGTACCTCACCTTTCGGAAAGAAAATGGTTTCTCCCCTTAGGCTGTGAGGGCAGGAGATGTAACTACTTTGTTAGGAAGTTGCAGTCAGAAATTTATAGATGCAAGTGAAGCAGGCTCCTTGACCCTGGGACCATAAGCTGTGTAGGCAACATTGATAGGATTTCTTGCACTCTGGCTTCAGGTTGGGCTCAGCCACTGGGGATCCCCAGTAGGACACTGGAGGCAGGGAAGTGAGGTCAGGACATATTTCCCGACTCCCTTCCTGTGAAGTCACCTTGGCCTAAGTCACGGCTTCTCTCAAGGTGTCTCTGCACAGGAACCTCCTCTGAGTTCCAATAACTGTTCCCTTACCTGCTCTTTCGGGCATAGGTGTGGTAAGTGCTCTGCAGTTACTAACCTTGGGTTAGTACAGCACCATCTCCTGTGGCTGTACCAATCCTACTCACACCTTTGTAAATCTTTGAGTGTGCCATCTGTTTGGTTTGTTTGGGGCTTTTCCTGATACACTCACCTAGATTGGAGTTACACTAAACGGTGTCATGAACAGGGATCTTCTTGGTTTAGGAACACAGACGCACTGAGACTCTGAATGAAAAGAGGGTTGATTGAAGGAATTCGGGGGGATTAAAAAACAAACGAATTACAACAAGAGCAAGTCATCCCCTCTAGAAAGATTCTTTTTCTTGATCTCAGAGCTTGCCTGATCTCAGTTTCTTAACTCTGTCATCTGTTCCTTTTTCTCTGTAGAGTATTATCCTCTGTTTCCTCTTTATTCTTTCTTCAAACCCCATCTCATAACTTCATCTTGTGCACACTAAAAAGTCTGACTCCATTTTTCACCTTTGACATGACAGTTGCCCTTAGAAATTAAGTAGAAATTATTGGACCATAAAGCAAATCAATAAGCAAACTAACAAGACTGTAGTTACCAATGAGGGTATAAAAGCAAACTCAAATCCTTTTTGAAAGAAGTTGAGTACATACGAATGTTTTTGCAAATGATGGGAAGTTGAGTTAGTTAAGATATGCACCTATGTATTTCTATAGAGTCATAAGTAGTGACCCATGTCTACTATGTACCATATTTCTCAGAAATGAGAGTCGAGTCTTCCAGACAGTTGAAGAAAACATTGTGGTTCTCAGTCCTGATCCCTTAGGGACAACATGGAGTGGGAAGCTGGAGTTTTCTGTACACAGCAGTCTGGTGGCTTTGTCCCCCTTAAGCTGGTCTGAATGTCTCTGGGAGCTCAGGATGTTTGTTTGAACCTTAAAATGGTGATAAAGAATCTATAGCAGCTTCATAATGGCTGAGTTTATTAGACTTCAAGAAAACTGATTAGTCTATGAAAAGACACTTGACACTTCCTTCTGGTGTGCCCAGGCCCTGGGGGTGAATTAGAGATAAGAGTAGAGGGCCCAACCTGGATTGGCTTTAGCTAAGATGACATTTATTACTAAAAAGAATATTTACTTTAATGTCTTTATTTTCTATGAGGATATTGAGGCCCAGAAAATTTAAAATAAGTGACCTGCTCATAGTCACACAGTGAGTTGATGTATACTCTCCCAATTGCTCTTCTTTAGTTGATTACCTACAGTATTGAACATATTTTCAAATTTAGGATGGCCAGGATAGAAGCAGATTTCATTGTTTATGGCATATACTTGGAAGAGTGGCTTCCACAGTAGGTTGGTAAGACCTGGGAGCAACCGTATAATTTATTGTTCCAACTGGAACCGTTTTGAGAGTGAAAATGTATGTTAATAATTGGACCAGAACATCAGGCATAATCTGAGAGTGTCTCTCTAAGTAGGCCATTGCAGAGAAGTGGAAAAGAAGAAAGTTTATGCTAATCCATGAAACCAGTGATCCTAAAGAATAGATGCCTCTGTGACCAGGTCTTTGTTAGCAATGTTTGCCAATGTTCTGAGCCTCTGGTTGCTGAAATCTAGAAGGTGGACTCATTTAAAACACAGAGCATTGGGCTGAGGTTCTTTATGTAATTGGGGGTTTACTGTTTTCTTTGATGGGAAAGAGGAACAATTTATCTCTCAAATTATAGACCACTAGTCTGTTGGACAGCTTGCTGAAGCACTCATGTCTTCTCAAATTATGGGGTCCTGTTTTTCAATCTAGTACTTTGTGTGAGGAATAAAGAAGCTATGATATCAATTCCACTAATGATTTTGTTCTGTTCTCTTTTATTTCAGAAAAAAATAAGTACAAATAATGGAAGTCCTTTTATAGTGCAGATCAATTTTCTCATTTATCTCACTTCATAAACAGGAGACCAAAATAAATAATCTGTTTCCAGGTTACTGGCCATTCATGCTTCTTCTATGTCTGTGTCATGGCACCATTGTCAAAGTCTTGTGTTAATTGAACTCCAGCCCTAAATTGTAGAAAATAGGGCTGTGTTCCAAGTCCTTATCTTTTTTTCCTCATGTATATTCAAATTAACTTGTTGTCTTTATGGAAATGAATAGGACCCATGCCTTCAGGTAGGTCAAAAAGGAAGACAAATTTATCCTGAGGGGCCGGCTGAGTGGCTCAGTTGGTTAAGAGTTGGCTTAAGAGCTCAGGCTCTGAGCAACGGGTTGCTAGTTCGATTCCCACATGGGCCAGTGACGCTGCGCCCGAGCTGAGCTGTTGCTGAGCCAGGATGGCTCAGCTGGTATAACAACAAGATTGCTTGTGGTGGGCAATGCCCATCCACAACTAAGACTGAACTCGGCACCTTGAGTTGAGCTGATACCCGGATGGCTCAGTGGATAAAGTGTGCGCTCTTAACAACAAGGCTGCTGGTTCGACTCCCGCATAACATGGTGACTACGCCCACCTGCAACTAAGATTGAACACAGCACCTTGAGCTTAGAGGCCATAAGCTGCCAACAGGAAGCCAGATGGCGACTGGTGCCCTCCACAACGAAGACTGAAGAACAATAACTTGACTGGTCCCCTTCCCCAATTCCCCAATGCTGTTTCCCTCCCCCAATTCCCCAATAAAATCTTAAAAAGAAAACAACAACAAAAAACTCTCCTGAGAACTGGTTTTATTTTTTTCAAAACAGAAGCAAATGAACCTACTGAGTAATAATTTCCAAAAAGGGCAATATGGCTAAAGAATACCCAAACTGAAATCTCTCAGTTGTTAGACAGTCTTCCTCAGTTAGTTGAAATAGGAAACAACTCAAACAAACAGATCATTTATTCATTTATTTGTTCTTTCCTTCCATCAGTAACCCTTGAGTTCCTTGGTCTGACCATGAACTAAATACTAGATGCTAGGTAATTTATCATGTGAATTTTTGCTATATTTTTCTTCTAATCTACCTGCCTAAACTATCAAGGAAAACTATGGAAAATTAGATAGTTTCCAAAAGACTTAGTAAAGTTCCTTCATAATTAAGGCCCTCAATTATTAATACCTATTTTTTATATTTTCTCATGTTAAAATCATTTTGTCCATGTTGGCCCAGAACTCTACAGGGTCCACCACACACCTCATGTAGTTGTAGATAGACTTAAAGGTTTTCTTTTTGAAAATATTAACCTAACCGCCAGGCACCCTCATAACTTGCACTGACATTAAAGAAGAATGACTTTCTGGCCAGCTCTGAATGATAACTCTTTTCCCATATTCCTGCTTCCTCAAGTGCCTGGCTAAATCTCCCTGCAGTCAAACGCAGTGTCACCATACTTTCCAGTGTCAGAAAATGCTCTTTGACATTTTCTAAAATTTCCCTTGTGACATCTGATATTTGAAAGGGACAATCCAAAGGACAGCACCTTGTTCTTCTTCCAGGTTCTCTCCCTGTGTTAAGCTGGAGTAACTTCTCAACCACAGTGTATCCACACACCTACATGACCTTTGGGAAACTCTCAGAGTTATATAACTTGAAAGGCATTCCAGGACCTTGTTATTAGTGACCTTATTAAGGAAACATGCTGTATACAGAAAGCATTTAATATTTAAATACACAATTATATTTATATACAATTTTATATCCTCTGTGTAATAAACGGAGTCATATTTCTGTCGTTTAATGTTCTACTTAAGAAAAGGATATTGCTCCCTCCTTATCCTTCCGAGTCTAACTTGAAGTAAGGCCGATTCATACTTGATACCACTGGGATAATATCAAAAGGAGCAAATTATGGAGAAGCCATGGACTTAGGATCTTTAAATTTGTGATACTAAAAATTGCTGAATAATTTTTTAGTTGATGTAGGTAAATTGTAGTTTTTCTTGAGTCATTCTCTCTACTCCTAGTTTTGGGAAAGTGGAGACTATTCTTAGACTACTCTTTGTGTAGACTACTCTTAACTCCTACGAAATTCAAGTAGAGGATTCTACAAAGTTGTTATCTGTTCTTAACTACAGTGTAAATAGAGGATCAAGTAAAGTTTAAGACAAGACTACAATCAAGGTATGGTATTTCTTGGAGGTAATACTTTCTATTTCCTTTTATGAGAAAACATAAGGGTTATATGTACTAAGAACTTAATTTGTCAATATATTTGGAACCTCTTTAATAGATAGTAAATAATTCTATTTAGTGCATGTTTATCACTGAAAAATTAGACATAGACTCTTTAAACAATTCAATATTTAAGTCAAGAGTGATCATGGGAATGGAAGAAAGGAGAAGGAACATTTTGGAAAAGAGCTCATATGGTAAGTAATTCGATATTAATACAGATAGAGCTAAATTTTGCCAATGATTTACCTCCTTTCTAAATTAAACAGCATTAAGATTATACCCATAACAATGTCCCCTTAATTTACATCAAGATGTGCTCTCTTGAATGGGAGAGAAAGAGAGGAAAGGGATGCAGAAGGAATTAATGATCCACATCTGTGGCAGCTTTGTGGCAATATGTTATGCTTGTAGGCATATATGTACTTCCATTTTGGTGGAACCACAGAATTAAAGCATCAAAAAAATAAATTTCTTAAACAATTTCACATAATTTTCCCAATAAAATGCCATCACTGAGTTACAATTTAATTTTATGTCTTCAGGCTTTATATAGGATTACTATGTGGAAGTTTTCAAGAACACTTTCATAATTTTATAAAATTGTAGTTGAAGATATTGTGTCTGTACATGAACTAATTCTTAAATTTAGGTTAAAATTTTTTGTATGACCCCTGAATTTTCATTTTACTAGACAAAGGTACAATATAGCCCAGTATGTTTCTATTTTTGTCAAAGCTACTAAAAAACTCCAAATTAGATTCATTGCCCAGCTTTAGCAATTCATTTAGTTCAAGTGCCTGGTGACTCTTATTTCTCTTATTTTAAGAGTTGGTCATGTATTTTTTAATATGATGATTTATATTAATGATATTGAAATGGACAAAGGTATAAATATGAAGTAGATTTGAGTAGACATTTACATTTATAAATTCTGTTTAGTTGCTCTTTAAAAAATTCTCATTATCCAAGAGTCACAATGTTTTTGACAACATGGGCATTATTTATAAGGCTGAATATAAATTCATTGATATTGTAAATGGGTATTATTATAAATAGAACGTTTGTAAAAAAAATACACGTTTCTCTGACACAACAATAATTAGAGATGACCATAAAAATCACTTTTAGTCCTTTGCCAAATTGGCCAATGATCAGAAATAAATATTAGTTGCTTTGTTAATGAGTTATTTTCATGTCTTTACCAATATGGCCTTCCTGGCTACTGGCCTTAAAAATAATTATGGGTATAGATTTTGTTCAACACATCAGAGTTCACCTTGGTAAATTAATACATTCTTTCCTTTACCATGTCTTCATGGAAAAATGAATATATTTGCATGAAGTAAGTAGCATATTGCCTGGGGAGAAATGAGCCTTGACTGAAAAGATGGAATTAGTTTTATGTGACAGCAGCTGTTCTGCAATATGTGTAGCAATGTTAACAAATTTTGATTCTTGGAATAAGTATGCTCACATTTCCTCCTGACTTCCAACCAAAGTCATGCTTAAGTAGGGACTATAGTTCCAAAGTGTACTTACTTCATCAATAGTAAATGTTAATAACTATACCTTAAAAATGTATATGACTTTATGGTTTGCAAAATAAATGGATAGGCAGGCAGCCAAAAATTTTGCCAACTTCTGCATTAGTTAGGATTAAATTTGGCTACATAAACAACAATAAAGCTGGTACCACAGAAGTGGCTGGAGCAGAATTAGTGTCCATGGACCAGGGAGGTGGTTGAGGTCAAGAGGATATGAGGAGTACATAAGAAATGTTCAACAAATATGGCAACTGATGCTCCCTTAATAAATATCTTACAGCTCTTAGCTTGCAGTTAGGCCAAACGGGATATTGCTTAGAATAATTATCTTGCTTACCTTTCCAGGTTTAATAGAAGGTAAATAAACAGCAATAAATGAACTGTTGACTAAAGCACATGTAGCTAAGTTTGCCAGATAAAGTAGAGGATGCCCAGTTAAATTTGAATTTCAGGCAAAGAATGTATATCTCAAGTATTTCATGGGCATCCTGTTAAATTTGACTTTCAGGTAAACAATGAATACCTTTTTCACTGCAACTATCCCAAATATTGTAAAGGACATACTTATGTTTAAAGAATCATTTGTTATTTATCTGACATTCAAATTTAACTGTGTGTCCTTCATTTCTTTCCCCTCAATCTCACAATGCTAATGTTAGCTTATGTGATCATTTAGGATTCTAGCTAAGCACCCAGAACTGACTCCAGACAAAAGTAAGCAGACATGTAATATGTGTGATTAAAGAGGGTAACAGACTTTTTCTACTTAAAAACTTTTCCCCATAAGTTTGCAATATAGGAGCTGAAATTTCTACCATTTGAATAGTTTGCATTATGACATTTTGTCTGCAGAGGTTTTAATTGAAATAAAAATTAAATAAAGTAACACAAAAGGGTTTCTCCCCTCCAGCTACTACCAAGTGAGAATGGCTTCCTTATCATTCTGTAGCCATATAACTTGGACCACTGGACTTCTTGGATGCTGGTAGGGGAAGAGGGACTGAAGAATCATGCATGGGTTTTGCACTGCTCCACATTTCTTTGGCTAGAACAACTCATATGGCCCCATGCAAGAAGGCTGAAAAGTAGTCTTCCTGTGTCCAAAAGGAGAGAAGAATTGGAGGTTAGTGAACACAGATAACATCTTTCTCACAGTGCCCTAAATGATTGGGAGAAACCTTGAAAATTTAGATTTTAATTAGAGAGAATACTAGTGACAATAATAATCTCTTACATCATAAAGCTCCATAATTTATACTATCTTATTTGAGCATTACAAAATCCTATAAGTTGCACAATTTAAAGACTCTCATTTTACAGATTAAAAATTTGACACTGAAAAATTAGGTGTGGTGTCTGAGATCACAAAGCTGGTAAGTAACAAAATAGAGACTGAATGTGTATTTTGTGACTTGAGATTTCCTGCACTTTCTACATTAGTGGAGCTCCAATGTATTCAAGTTACAGAGCCTCTAAATGTTACGGTATTCCTTGTGGAACTTCTACCTAATTCACAAGACTACATTACATGTACACAATATAAAAATGAAAATCATGATCACATACATCCATGTCACAAACTGCTAAAATAAAAATGAGCTATCTACAAGTTTTTCCATGAATATTACTATATCAATTAATAAGCATTTTACAAAAGCCCCATGGGACAGGAACTAGTATTACCCTCATTTTGCAGGTGAGAAAATGGAATAGAGAAGTTAAGTAACTGGCCCATAGTCACACAACAAGTGGTAAAGGTGAGACTCAAACTTGGGTTATCTGACTCCAGAGCCCATGTTCTTTAAGGATCATGCCATCATTTTGTCATTGATGAGGAAGAACAAAAGTATAAGAAAAATTAAAGAATATAAAACTTGAAATAGAAAAAAGATTATACATTGATTTATGTTTGTGTTTGTGAATTATGTAAGGTTGATATATTGGGTCTTCGGAAAAGTCATGATGCATGTTTGCAACATGGCACTAGTTTATTTTTGGAAGTACTAGAGTCATTCGCATCTATGTTATTGCTATGTCATTTGACAGCTGACAGTTCTAGCTTCATTCTAAAAAAAAAATGAGCGATTTGGNGTTGAGTTTTGGAGATTTTACAAGTTGAAGATGGAAGACCAAACTGTGCATTTTTGCCATATTTTACTGTTTTACTTCCATAAAGGGAAGAACGTCCATCAAGCTTGTGAAAAGTTGCATAAAGTTTAAGGTGACAATGCTCTACAAGAACATCAGTGCCAACGATGGTTCATGAAATCCCATGCTAGCGATTTTTATCTCAACCATGCTGCTTGGTCAGGGAGACCCGCCGAGGTTGATGACGACAAAATAAAGGCAAGGCATTGATCAAGTCAAACTGACGTTACATGACATGACAGATTGCAAAAACATTGAACATCCATCATTCAAGCATTCACAGCCACCTGAAGAAGCTGGGATACGTAAGCAAGCTCGATATTTGGGTTCCGCATGAACCCAAAGAAGTTCATTTGATGGCGCAGATAAACATGTGCAATATAGTCATTAAACGTGAGAAAAGCGATCCTTTTTTGAAGTGACTGATAACTGGTAATGAGAAGTGGATTGTTTACAACAATGTGGTGCACAAATAGTCTTGGTCCCGACATGACGATTCTTCTCAAACGACATCGAAAGCAGGCATTCATCAGAGGAAGGTTATGCTCTCAGTGTGGTGGGATTTTAAAGGTGTCGTGTTTTTTGAGCTCCTACCAAGGAACCAAACAATCAATTTGAATGTGTACTGTCGGTTATTGGACAGTTTGAACGAATCCATTATCCAGAAACGTCCAGAGCTTTTCGATTGTAAAGGAGTTGTGTTCCATCGCGACAATGTGAGACACATACAAGTTTGATCACCCGTCAAAAATTATTGGAGCTTGGATTAGATGTGTTGCCACACCCACCATACTCGCCTGACCTTGTGCTGTCAGACTTTCACTTGTTCCACTCTCTTCAAAACTCCTTGTGTGGTATAATGTTCAATTCAGATGAGGCTGTAAATCAGCACCTTGTTTAATTTTTTACAAATAAAGACAGATCCTTCTATGAAAGAGGAATTATGAAGCTCACTGAAAGATGGCAAAAAGTTATCGAACAAAACGGGCAATATATCACTGATTGATCCTGTTCTTTATATAAATTAATGACCTTTGAAAAACGTAGACAAAATACATCATGACTTTTCCAAAGATCCAATAATTCAATTTTAGTGGTAAAACACCTCAAGCCACCAATGGTGCCCACTGTTTAGAGGGAGCCCAGATTGACAGGTTGATCATTTCTGCATTGGGGTATGAGAGAAAGGTGTCTGATGAGGTATGGCTATAGGGAAAAATAAGAGTGTACCGGGCATCTTCAGTGACAGGTTCTCATTGTCAAGTATAGTCTATTAACAATGCTGTCTAAGTCCAGTCCCTAACCTTGACAAAGAAGCAGTCTTCTAGCTCCAATGTGGGATATGTACATTAAAAGGCCAACAGCCAAGTTTTGTTTAGCGAATGACAAGCAGAAATTCAGGGCTCACTAAAGTCACCTTCCTCTGAGAGACACCTACATTCATACTTCATCTCCCAACTTGATTATTTTACTGAGCACTGCAAGCTATGCCTTACATTTCTGCTTATACCATTCTGGAGAGCTGACAGTCAATTCAGTTGGAGTCTATTCACAAGAAAGGCCAAGGAGCTTCCTGGGAAGAAATTAGCCTTAAGGTAAGAGAATCAAGATGCTTTGTTCAAGGACAATGAATGGGTCATGGCCCAAGGACAGAGGATGGAGATATGGATATAAATGTAATAAAGTTTGTCCTCTATTCAGCCTCTTATATGTCCTGATGTAAAATTCATGAGACTCTACAAAGTAGGAGAGCAAGAAAAGGTTTATTTAAAGTCAGGCAGATGGCTGGCTAAGTGGCTCAGTTGGTTAAGAGAGAGAGAGCTCTGAGCAACAGGGTTGCCGGTTCGATTCCCACATGGGCCACTGAGCTGTGCCTGAGCAGAGTTGTCACTGAGCTGCCAACAGGTGGCAGGATGGCTCAGCTGGTGAGAGCACCAGCTCCTAACAAGGTTGCCAGTTCGACTTCTGCACGGGATGGTGGGCTACACCCACCCACAAGTAAGATTGAACATGGCACCTTGAGCTGAGCAGCCCTGAGCTGTCCAAGGGCAGCCGGATGGCGACTGGACTTGGAGCTGAGCTTGCTGCGCTCTCCACAACTAAGATTGAAGGACAACAACTTGGCTGTTCCCCTTCCCCAAATCCCCAACACTGTTCCTCTTCCCCAATTCCCCAATAAAAAAAATCTAAAAAATTAAAAATTAAAAAAAATAAGGTCAGAGAGAGAGAGAGAGAGAGAGAGAGAGAGAGAGAGAAAGAGAGAGAGAAAGAGAATAATGGCAAAAGGAGTTTTGCCAGGGCAGAGTCCAGTAGGAACAGCTGCACAGATGAGAAAGAGTGCTGGGGTTTTATATTTTTCCATGCAGGATGTAGGGTAATTGTTAGCTTGGAGTGGGGGGCAGCGGAGGCGGGGGGGGGGTTCCTGTTACAATTGTCTTCTCCTGGAAAATGGTCTTCTCCTGGGAAACAAAAACATTTGTTAGTTTGCCTGAGGTTGCTGTTACGATTGGGAACTGTTCTGTTCCCACCTATGATGGATGTAAGGTGCTTGTCAGCTTGCAGATGCAGTGCTAGCCAGGGGATTCAGAGCCAAGCGGTTAATTTTTAAGCTAATTTTTAAGCTTATTCCTGCTAGCTCACAAGCTCACTCCTGATAACTCTTTGCCTGTCCCATCCTGCCAGCTCACAAGCCTGCTCCTGTTAACACTTTACTTGTTTAATCACTATATGCTTGGCTAAATCCTAGGGAGAGAGGGTAACAATAAAAATTCAAGTTAAGAAAAACAATAGTGACAAGCTATATTACAAAAACCTTTGTTAGAAACTAGGACCCCAAGACACCCCTGTTTTGTAAGCTTGTATCACAAGTAGGGGTGGAAGGCATTTGCCCCACATCCACATGGTGCATTTACAAGTAGAGGCCAACACATCTTGATAAAAGGAAGAAGACATCACACCAACGAGGGTCAAAAAGGTCAAGTCAATGCTGGAAAGGAAGAAGTGATAGTTTCTTACCACTCAATTATCAGGATCAGGGCAGGAAGCACCTATGTGGACACCCCAGGCAGGTTAATAGTTTGACCTCTCTTCCAAATGATATATTGTGATACCAATTCCTTAGGGGAGAAAGTGTTAGCTACATGGGGAAAGGACTGCAAAAGAGGGTCAACAAGGGAAGTTTCAGACTTTCTGCTTTTGCTCAGAACTATTTCACTCCTGCTAGAATCTGAGAAAACATGTTCAGTCAGGTGTAATCCTTCAAGTTAACCCAACCCACTCTCCTCAGATACTAAGGTATCGACCAACTAACTACCTGTTGTTACCATAGTGTGGCTCTTGGAGGGGAGAGGGTGTCGCATCCTCTTTTATTCCTCCCTCTGTTCCACCTGAAACAACTCATGGAAATACATTTACCAACCACATACGTACCCCTCTTGAAAGGATTTCTGAGTAATATTGTTTTCTCTGTCTTGTTACATTTCCTGTGATATTTTATTAGCCTAGTGATGTTTTAATGTGCCTTGTAGATTGGTAGCTGCTCCAGGAAGGCCCTTTTATCCAGCTCAATAGCGGGAGGTGTCTTAGTTGTGAAGCAAATCAGTGCCTCCTTCCTAGGTGATTGAGAACCGTTACGTTGGAACTACAGCAACAAACAGCAAATCAAAATTCTGGAGATGAATTTTGTTCTATTACTATTATTGAGAACTTTTTGTTCCCATAGGTGGATGCGGTTTGAGCAAATAAAGGTGAGAGTTGTGGGTGATGGTATAAATAGATTAATCCTTCTGATCATCTCCCTAGACATCCTGATCATGTGTATTGGCCAGAGTCCTAGCAGTAAACAGGGGGCAATCAAACTAGATGATGAGGAGAGTTTAATGAAGGGAATATATACGAGTGATAAGGCAGTGTTGAGGGAAACCGACATGGGGTATGAACTTGAGGCCTAAGAGGAAAGAGGAGGGGAAGGTCACAGGAATCTGGAGAAGCACACCCACAGGAGCTGCGGCATTCAGTTGAGGAATGCAGCCACTGTCAGGCCATGACCTGGCAGGGAGGAAGCAATTTCTGTCTCTCCTCCCGCTTCTGATCTTTTGCTGGTGATGTTCATTGGCCACACCCAACCAGAAACCAGAGAGCCCCAGGGTTGAAATGATGGCAGCCCATAGAGGTCGGCCTCTTTGGAAAATGGAGCAGGGAATAGGAGGGCAGAAAATAGATCTGCATTAGGCAAGTGGAGAAGATCCAGTACAATCACTGATGACGACATTTAAAAAATGACTGAACCTGCTGATATTATGTTAAACACAATGTGTACACTCAGTCTAACAATTATGGGTAGTTACTTATAACCAGGTCTTGAGTGTACGTTATGATTAAAATCATCCCTCTTGTCTATACATATTGCAGATGCATTCCATAAAATTTCTTAATTCCTCTTTTAAAAAGGACTATACATTTTACACAAGTTTCTTAAAAGAATTATTACCACATCAAAAACACTACAGTATGTTCACTAAAGGCTATAATTAATTTTTAGACTTTGAAATACCTCGTTGAAATGCCAAATTTTCTGACAGTTTCTAGAAAGGAATTTACCCAACAGGCAAGGCAAGGGTGGGATTGTGGATTATTAGATGTTCATGCAGTAAGGTTGACCAGCATCAGGAAACTGCCTCCCCACTCTGCCCTGAGATGGTACATCAAATAATTAGAAATTCCTTTATGTGGCTTAGTGGTTTGCTGTTTCTTCTTTTTTCCTATAAAATGCAAATGCCCTGAGAGTTAGAACATCAGTCATTCAGTTAATTTTTCCTTCATTAAACATTTACTGTCACTGTCTCTTGGTAGTTTGTTAAACATTGGAGTATCAAACATGAACAGGATAGTCCTTGTCCTTAAGGTGCTCAGAATCTAATGGAGATTGGACAAAGTAGTCAAGGACTCCAGAATTGGTTGATACAAGCTATGTAGAGGTATCACAAGATACTATGGGGAAATAGCTAACTCTTTCTTGGAGGATAGAAGGAGGGATAGAGTGATGAGGATAGAGAGAGACTCTTCACAACTGAAACAACAGCTGAACTAAAGATAAATGAGAGTGAACCAGGTGGATAAAGTAGATGTGAGTATAGAAATTAGACTGAGGAAAAAAATGAGCCCTTCATCAGATCATATCCAGAAGATATGAAACTAGAAGAGGACTCAAAGGAGTCAATGAAAGATTAATATTTCACTCACAGAAAAATTATCCCTGGAGACAATGAAGAGGATTGGATGGAGGCACGGCTAGAGAATGAATTGGTTAAGAGGGCCTTGCAATGGTTTGAGCAAGAGATGAGAAAGTGTAAACTAATCAGGTGGCCATGAGAATAGAGAGAATGGAGGGATTCTAAAAATATTTAGGAGGTGAGCTACACTGAGCATGACTTTGTAACCAATGCACTGTGGTGAAAATAAGAGAAAGAATGAATAATTGAGGAAGGAAGATTAGAATGACACCCATGTTTTTGTCTTGGGTGACTGGGTAGTCGCTGTTGCATCAACTGCTAGCAGAGGCTTTGCATGTCTGCAAAGGAAATATCTTGAGACAGAGCCTGGGAGAGAAGTCTGAGCGTGGGTGGTAATTAAAGCAGTGGGCCTGCAGGAGCTCTCCTCCATGGATTAAGCAGAGAAGAGGTTGGAAGATTAAACTTATTGGAAACACCTATATCTGAGGGACATGTGAAGAAAGAGGAGTACATGGACGAGAACAAGAGCTGAATGGGATCATGGAGAAAAAAATTTTTAAGGAAAAGGTGGTCTACAATATCAAACGCTACAGAGAGAGGGTGTATTAATTAGGATATATTTGGCTGCAAGTAACAGAATAAAAGTGACATATCATTACAAATGACTTATCAAAAAGTCTGAGGTAAGTGGTCTCTGGCTGGGTTTTGTGACATGGAGGACCTGAGCATGCTCTATCCTTCTGCTCTGCCACCATCAGTCAGGGTGTCAAAAAGCTTTCCCTGATGATCACAGGCTGGACATGCCAATCAACTGAGATCATCCCAGGCAGAAAGTTAGGGGAATGGAGACAATACGCTTTCTCTTTGTGTGCTTCATCCTATTTCAAGGAGGCAAGTTTTCCCCAGGAGACCCATCACACTTCCGCTTATGTCCCATTGACAAAGGCTTATTCCCACTCCTAGATTAATCACTGGCAAAGTGAATGGGATTGCCAATACTGGCTTCGATCAATCATGGCTCTTCCTTGAGGGATGGGCAAATCAAAAAGGAGTTCTGTTATCAAGAAGGATGGGAAAATAGCAATTTTCAGTGTCTTTTTCCTACAGGAGTTTAATAAGAATAAGACTGAGGAGTGTCCATTGGATTTGGCAATGAGGAGCTTATTGGTGGCTTCAGTAAGAGACGTTTCTGTGAAGGCTGAGCTAGGGATTGGCATGGGACTGATGACAATGGGTTGAAGAGTGTATAGAAGTAGGTCCTAGACTACTTTTCAACTAAATGTAAATATGTTTGGCTAATCCTTTGCTGAAAACATATATTGATGAATGGAGAGATGGCAAGAGTTATCTAAGGGTTCAGGGAAAAGAAACTAAGAAAGACGTTGGAACATGGAAGGTAAACTTTGCCCAGTTCACCATTGAACAACAACCTCTCTTTGGCAAGGAAGATGGTTTTCTCCAAATTTGAATTTCTCTTCATGGTTAGGCTCAACCACAGACTGTAATTTTTAGAAATCTGAGTCAGCAACAAGAAAGAGAGATTGTTTTGAACTCTGAATAAAGCCTCACTATTCCACAGCTGTGTACAATTGGTGGGGTGCTAGTGGTGGAAATGTGATTAAAAGTTTCCACAAAGCACTGAAATTAAATTAGCTAGGAGGAGATTCAATTTTGAACTCCTTCCAAGGTTTCTAACGGAGAGATTATATATTTCGTTAAAAACATAAGGCAGAGGTTGGAGAGATACAATTAATTGAATGAGAGCATAGATTTTCTACTTAAGTCAGGCACTGTATTTTTTTCACTGGAACTTGGGAATCATTTGTATGTGCCTGTTCAGCCTCAAACTGCATCTTTTCCTCTGTCTACCCATCACTAAGTGGAATGACAGGTAGCCACCTCTTCATGTCAATCAGGTGGAGAATAAACATCATCAGCTAATCTTTTTGGTTGATGAATCTCTTTTTTGTTTCTTTTGTTTGTTTGTTTTTAATAGACTTTATTTTTAAGAATAGTTTTGGCTCACAGCAATATTGAGCAGAAGATGCAGAGATTTCCCACATAACCTGTGTTTCCACACATGCACAGCTTCCACCATTATCAACGTCCTCCACAAAAGTGGTACATTTTTTACACCTGATGAACCTACATTGACACATCACTCAAAGTTCATAGTTTATATTTGAGTTTACTCTTTTTAAAAAAAATGTTATTGGGGAACAGCCACAGTCATTGGTTACATATTGGTTTCATGCTACAATGGCATAGTTGACTCTTTTAGGGAGGGTGCAGCTCACAGTGGTCCATGTGGGAATTGATCCTACAACCTTGGTGTTATCAGCACAACACTCTAACCAACTGAGCTAACTGGTCACCCCTGAGTTTACTCTTAATATTGTATGTTCTATGGGTTTGCACAAATGTGTACTGACATATATCCATTATTATCTTATCATACAAGGATATTTCTGCTCCAAAAATCCTTTGTACTCCTCCTATCCATCCTTCCCCCAGCCCCACCCCTGGCAACTACTGATCTTTTCACTGTCTATAATTTTGCCTTCTCCATAATGTCATATAGGTGAAATCATACAGTATGTAACCTTTTCAGATTGGCTTCTTCCACTTACTAATATGTGTTTAGGGTTCCTCTATGTCTTTTCATCGCTTGATTGCTCATTTCTTTTTAGTGCTGAATAATATTCCATTGTCTGGATGTACCACAGTTTATTCATTCACCTATTGAAGGACATCTGCTTCCAAGTTTTGCTATTATGAATAAGGCAGACATAAGCATAATTAGCCAATCTTGTTGGTTGATGAGTTGTCTCTTATGCAGCTCTGGTCACTAGAGCCTTAGCGTTTGAGCTTAAGAAAATGTAAAGCAGTAGGAGAAAGTTTGTGGCTTATAGATAAATTTACTGGTCAGAGTAAACAGAAGACAACAGATGACATCATTTCCTGGTTGTACGGCAGTATCTCTACACTGCATTTTAGTTAAAGAGTCTTAAGTACAGAGAAGTTAAATACAGGGTAGTTCAGTCAGGCTCTAACTGGCTGGCGCCATTTTAAACTGCTTTGACCAATTTGGAACAGAATTCACTCCGGGTTTTAACAACGTAGAAGTATATTATATTGGAGATGAAGGAATCTCAGCAATCATCTGATTAATATGAGAAAACAGAGACCTGGTAACTCTGTCAGATACAGACCCACACCAGACTTTGATTCAGCTTTTCCTGACAATTCAGCATTTCTCCATTTTACCTGGTGGCCTCACTTTCACAATATCTTATTTAATTAAGACAAAATCCTAAGAAAATCCTAAAGTAGACATCAGTGTCAAGGTCACTTTAATTTTCAGGCACTTTAAATAGCTTAAAATCCATGTTGACCTTGCAGTCCTTGCTCTGGGCAACGACAAGCAGCCAGCTCAGAAAAGCTTTATACATGTGGAATTGCTACACGAAGGCTAAGCTGCTATTTATGTATTTATCCAATCCCTCGATTTTTTTTAATTGAAAGTCAAAGACTGCTCCATCTAGATCTTGTAATTATTCTTTCTTATAATAACAGGCCAAAAGCTAGGCATTGTATCAGTCAGGGCTCTTAGCTGCAAAAAACACATAGCAAACTCTGGCTAATTGAAGCAGAAAATAGAATTTAATAAAAGGAAATTGGATGGTTCCCAAACTTTCCAGAAGGGTAAGTATCCGGTTTAGAGAATACGCATCAGGAATGATGCTGAAAATCATGTCATGGAACTAGTTCTATGAGCAAACCCTGCAGCTGCTGCTGGGTGGTAGACATGGCCAATGGCATGCCCAGAATCATCAGAATTGGACCTGGATGTTTCTACTTTCCCTGCTGGTTCTGGAAATTGGATGTAGCTGCCATTTCTGCCACCACCCATTGCCAATAAGGATTTGGTCCAGTCCCTCTTTATATCTCTAGTTTCCAATTGAGTGTCTGGGGCAATGGCACCTTATTGGCAGACTCCTAGTCATGTACCAATGTCTTAGCAGCAACGGAGGCAGGAAAAGTGAGTATTTGGAATATTCAGTTTCTACAGTGAAAGGTTAAGTCTTTTTTCATAAGGTGAGTGGGTCAGGTGCTGGGCAGCCTAAAGAAGGAGTAATGTTGACTATAGTGCTCCATCTTTCCCAGTAGTTTCATTTTAGTATTGTTACTATTATTTATTGTTTTGTGTAGGTAATATATTTATCGGTGCCAAATTCAAAAGATAAGAAAAGATAGATATGTAGTAAAAAATAAGTCTTCTCACCCCTGGCTTCCAGTCATTCACTTGGTAGAATGTTTACTGTCACCAATATTTACTCCAGTCTCTGGAGCAAGATTATATCTCTCCATCCTTTGAAGTCAGGTTTGGTCAATGAAATGTAAGCCTAAGTGGCCACATCATTTCTGGGTAGAAGCTTTAAAAGCGAATGTATGTTTTGCCTCGTTGTCTTTCCTTCTACCATGTTGACTGGCAGTGTTCCAGGTGGTGCCAGCCTGAGTTCCAGAGAGTACTAGATATTTTGCATTCACCCCATACAGAGTCCATCCTGTCCATGGTGCTCTGTGCCCCAGGACACTGCCTTTTATGGACTATAGCAACAGATCCCTTTGTCCTCTGTCTTCTGGTTTGGTTCAACTAATGAGATATACTGGCCAGAGATCAGGGGACAGAAGGAGGGTGATATTGAGACATTTATTCTCTTGTTTCCTCCTTTCCAGTTTTCCATGGAAGTTCTACCAAAGAACTTCAGCTCTTGTTGGGTGGCATCTGCTCTCTCTGGGTTCTGGTAGTTGCTGTAGCTGGCCCTGGGGTACTGCACCATCTTTTGTTGACTTCCCTCAACCGACCCTCATGTGTGTAAATAGCCCTCTTATTAATCTCTCCTTAATTTATTATTTGAGTATATCATCTGTTTCCTACCAGAATTCTGACTAATACACAGAGTGAAGGACAACTATCATGAGCAAAAGACCCTTCCTCCAACCGACATTGGTCAAGTAGCATGAGCACTGAGATTGCTGAGTTGTTTGTTACCATAGCACACCCTTGCCTGATCTGACGACTATGGTCTGTTTCTAGTTTTTTATAATGCAGTTATAGTTTAACCAGCAATTGGTGTCATAACCAGTATGGAGCTTAATGAAAATACACATGCTTAGTTTCTATTCCTGGGCAGTCTAATTCAGAAAGTCTTTAGTGGGACTCAGGCTTTGTATTTTTAATAAGCTTCAAACAATTGGTTTTGAGGATTTCCAATATTAAGAATATTTTTAATATTGGCCTATGGTTCTTTTTCAGATATATTTTGTAACTTGTAGAGTATTAGTCAGGGTTTTTTAGGGAAACAGAAGCAATAGGATGTGTGTGTGTGTGTGCGCGTGTGTGTGTGTGTGTGTGTGTGTGTGTGTGTGTGTGTGTGTGTGTGAAAGAGAGAGAGAGAGCGAGAGAGAGAGAGGTTTTAAGAAATTGGCTCATGTGATTATGGAGGCTTCAAATCCAAAGTTAAAGTTCAAGTCTGAAGACTTGGGGGAGGTCGGTCCTCTATTTTATTCAAGTCTTCAGCTGATTGGAGGGAACCCACCCATATTATGGAGGACAATCTTCTATACTGAAAGCACACCAATTTAAATGTTAATCTCATCTGAAAACACCCTCACAGAAACACCCATAATAATGTTTGATCTGGCACCATGGCTCAGCCAAGTCAATGCATAGAATTTACCATCAGAGTGGGTTATATGACACATGGATAGAATTAAATGCAAAGGATTGAAGGAAACAGTAACCTGGTCCCATTGGCAGAGATGTTTAAAAATTTTAGGTACATGTCAGTATCAATATCTGTCAGTGTCAATAAGATTAGACACTGGCTGAAGTCTAAGCAAAATTCCCAGAGTCATTATGTGTATATAATTTCCCTTATAACCTGTACAGAACCATTCTAACTGTGTAGCTAAAAGTATAGGCTTTAGCATCAGACAGCTTTGAGCCCTGGAGCTGTGGATTTGAACAAGCTCCTTGAACTCTTTTTTCCTTGGTGTCCTCATCTGTAAAATCTTGTCCTTAATGTGAGGATTAATTAGAAAATGTATATAAAGCACTTAGTACCTGAAACATAATAGATGCTTAATATGAGTATTATTAATATATAATTTTCAAAAAAGATTGAGTCCAAAATTGTATTTCAATACATGATCATATGAAAAGAGACAAATCACTATGGAGTCTTTTAGGTATTTTTTTCTTTGAAACATTGAGAAATTGTGATAATGTCACTCATCACTTTCAGACTTTTATCTGACATGCATGAACAGTGAGGGGGTTCCTAAAAGTGAGCCAGAGAAAGGGAGCTTGGCTACGTGGGTGGGAGAACAGCTCACATGTCTTAGCATTCACAAACCTTATGCCTGGGAACAGTTTCAGATTTGAGATAGTTACATGGATGTATTGGCAAAGAACCCTTAACTAAGTACAAATGATTCATTCCTAACCTTAGTGAGAAAAAATGAGAAAGGAAGTGTGAGCCCAGCATTGGCAGGAAAATCAATGTAGGTTGTCCTCTGCCTTTCAGCAAGCAAGACTGTGATGCATTGTACAAATCTCTATTTGTTTGCAGGGCAGAGAAAACTGATGATGTTGAACCAGGGATATATTCACTTTAAGACAAGAAAGGGTCAGGGAAGAGATCGGCAGCAATCGTGTAGTTTTTATAGGTAGAGGTGACCAGAGCTAACCATGCACTCCATGGGTCATGTTCTTGACCTCTACCTCACCATTTTAGTTATTTGCAACATATTTTATGGGTAGCTACTAATATTCTGAGATAATTCATCTGTGATCATCGCAAACCATGTCTTTGTTAATATGATTTAATCTCATGCTGCTGAAAAGACAGTGGATCCAAATCAACAGTCTTGAAGATTTGGGATAAAATTTCCTAGCTTCCCGTAATGCTCCACTACTATTCGTAAAAAAGCTTTTGGGTAGAATAGCCAATAAATGTTTTCTCCTTTGTGTAATGCTCTTAACTCCTTCACTCATCAAATTTTGTTTTATGCTCTTGATTACCAAGGTCCTAGGATATTGGCAACAACAGGCTCTGGTAAGAACTGCTTTAGACCTTTTGAGTGTCTGGTTATCTTCTAAATGCGCGCGCACACACACACACACACACACACACACACACACACACACACACACACCTTACAGAATTGTTCAGAAACACTCCCTATTTCATGTTTTCCTGCTCTTAAAAGTATCAATAAAAGCACAAAGCAAAGATCCCATGAACTTAGTGCCAGAGAATGTCAGTTGGTTGTAAATATTTCACAACTGTACAATATTCTATCATACTTTCAGAAGGTCACTGATTATTTTTGAGAAAAACCTCTCTCTAGAAGCATTGACCCTTCAAGTTTGCTCTTACTGTTTTCAAGGGTCTTTCTTCCTCTGTTCTTTTGTTTCCTCCACTACCCATTCCTTCAGCAACGATAATGTGGTACAGAGAAAAGGAGGAGCTGGTGGACAAACCAGGAAGAAATGAGTAGGACCCAGCTTTCCTCAGTCACATGGTCTAACATTTGGACTCTGCAACAACGATGGTCTTTCTGACACAACAGAGTAGAACTACATCATCTTTCAGTTTTTCCAGTTCTACGAGTATAATTCTATGAACCTCATTAAGTATGTAAACAAAGATATTCCTCTTCAAATGAGGAAATGCTAGGCTTACCTAAGATGGTGCTCTACCCAAGGTTTAGGGCTATTCCATAGTGAGACATAATTTTATCCCTGGTTTTGAAGAAATGGATATTTATTGACAACTTATAAATAAATTATATTAAAAATATTGATATATGACTGGTTATTATCTTACAGAATTATCTTTTTCTTTTTTTTTT
>NW_017731355.1:1065821-1071458 GCF_001890085.2 Hipposideros armiger
AGAGAAGTTGCTGTCTTTTTGTTCTTCAGTCTAGTTGTGGAGGACGTTGCTTCACTGGCCCAAGTTGGCACCATCATTGTGCTCTTCCCAGGTGAGGCAGATCAGTCGCCGACTTCTGGACGGCCGCTCACGGCAGCTTGAGGGCCACTCATGGCAGCTGCTGGCCGCTCAACACTGGCTGCTGGCTACACATGGTAGCCCATAGCAACCTACTGTAGCAGGGGCTGCAGCCTACACCATCGCAGGCAACTCACAGCAACACAGGTCCAGGTTGAACTGTTTTTCAGCATCTTAGCTGTAGAGGGCAGTGTCACTGGCCCTCATATGGGATCCAAACTAGGGCCCTCTGGCATTCTAAGCCAGCTCTTAACCAACATGCCACTTGGATGGCCCCAGAATTATCTTTTTCTTTTGCATTTTTTATTGTGGTAAAAAAAAACCATAACCCACTCGGCCAGCCCAATTTGCTTCCTTTTTAAGGCTGAATAATACTCCATTTTATGTATACATATATCATATTTTGTTTATCCATTCATTCATCCTTTTACATATGGGTTGCTTCAATCTCCAGGCTATTGTAATATCTCTGATTTTTAAATATTGAAATTTAGTTCAACTCTAACCTTTGGATTCCCTCTGGTGGATTTAATAAACACATTATCATCTCTAAAGGCACATCTGACCATCAGGGAGAGTGTGAGACATAAGAAGAGAGTTGAGGCAGAATCTTAGGGAACCCAATTCATTTAAGATGCCAACAAGTGAAGAAGAAGAAGGCTGAGAAGGGAGGATTAGTGGGAAAGAAGCCCAGGGGATGGGGGTGTTTCCAAGGAGAAGGAGACAAACAGCAGAGATGGCAGGAAAGCCAAGTAAAGATAACAAGAAACAGGTGTTAGCAATAACAAAGCTGTTGGGATTGTTTGCAACTTCAGAAGGGGATAGAAGCTTGGCTAAAGTGGGTGGAAGAATGAGTGGGAGGGGAGAAAGTAGATTAATCTGTTGAACACCATTTAAGAAGCTTAGGTACGAACAAGAGGAATGAGGTTGGATAGTAGCTACAGGAAGATATAGTGTTTTCTTGTTTTGTTATTGTTGTTTCTTAAACTAAGAGAGACTTGAGAATTTTTAAAGGCTGGTTTCAGTTTAACTTTTTGTTACATAAAAAATGATTCCAAGCCTGAATGGCTTCAAACAACCACTTTATTTTGCCCCATGAGTTTGTGGGTCAAGGATTGGAGAAGGGCTCAGCTGGGTGGTTTGGTGTCAGTTGTGGTGATTGGGACCGTAGGGTCCATTTCCAGGATGGCTGTTTCACCCACACATATGGTGCCTGGGTGTTCCTTGGCATCGCTCTCTCTCCTCCAGGACCTCTCAATGTAGGTAGGGCTTCTCAAAGAATGGTAGTCTCAGGATAATTACAATCATTACATGGCAGCTCATTTTCAAGAGCAATTATTCCAAGAGACTCAGAAGGAGGCAGCAAGGCTTCTTTTGACCTGGACTCAGAAGTCAAAGAACATCATTTCCACTGCTTTCTGTTGGTCACAGAGTCACTAAGGCCCACATATATTCAAGAGGAGTAAAGGAATAGACTTTGCCTCTTGATGGGGGCTGGCACAAGCCCATAGGAAGGGAAGGACTTGATGGCAGTCATTTTGGAAACAAGTAGAGAGAAAGGGTTTGAAGTTACTAAGGTACCTGAAGTTGCAGGAGTGAATGAGACTTTTGAGATTTGAAACCAAAGATGGGTATATTGAAAAGGCTTTGGCAAGAGGAGGAAGTTCTTTTTAGGACACTATAATCCTTTATAAACCACAAACTCGAAGGTAACCTGAGGATGTTTATGAGGATGTTTTTCAGTATGTGGTAGTCACAGAGTTCTACCTACTTTTTACAAGCACCTGGCACTGAGAGGAAGTCCAGGTACTTAGGGGGCCCTTTGCTAAGCTAAAGGATACTTTGGAGGATCACAGGTAAATGTACTAAATGCTCTACTGCTGTTTGTTCATCTTCTGAACTCTTCCATCTCAAGTACCTGCTAAGGAAATCTCTGTGGTCAAAGACCCCTGTTGCTATCTTTACCCGTCTACCTTTATGAGTGATTAGATGTAACACTTCTGATAAAACTATTGTTCTATCTCTTTGACAGGAAGTGTAGTGTATAGTCCCTGGAGTTAAGCTAACTATTCCATCTACTAGCTATGTGATCTTGGGGCAAATTATTTGACCTTCTGGAGCACCAATTTTTCCATCTGTAAAATAGGCACCAGTGACCTCACAGTCACCTCAAAGGGTGATTGTGAGAATAAAATGATGTAATTCATGTAAAGAAGCACTTAGCTCTCAATAAAGTATAGGTATTTTTATGATTAAAACTGTGTATGTTCAGTTGAGCTCCTTAGTTTCATCTTTGGGTGGGAAGCAGAAGTTTAGATCATTAACATCCCAAAGCATGTGCTGGGCAAGCTGGAAATCATGGTGACTCACTCTCCACAAATGGTGCACTTTGAACAGGAGTGGAATTTTACCTTGTGTGCCACAAAAGTTTTACAAGCTTCTCCAAGGGCTAGTTTATAAGGAGAAAGTACTTGGGCACTTACAATAAAGCTCACTGAATCAGAGGGGTAAGAAAGCAACTTTGAGCATCTGTCTAGTTTGCTACTATCTAAGCCACCCAGATGTGTGAAAATCTGCCTTTGTGCAAACATCTTCTAGGTCTCACCAGTTCTGTCTCCAGCTCCCTCGGCCCCCAGGCAGCCCCGCCCTCCTGGACCCAGCTGTGCTCCTGAAGCCCACTCTGGCCTGAGTTAGAGCCCTGGGCCTCCTTCTAACCTGGGAGCAAAGCTGGAACAATTATGTTTGCCAATCTGTTTGCCTTATTTTAAAATGAGATATGACAACAGAGCACTTCGACTAGCATTTTTATAAGTACTATATAAAAGAAAACATTTCTTGGGCCAGTTTCAAGAATGTAGGGCATTGTGCTGGTGAGTAATGATACAGAACTGACTTAATCTCTCTGTTTTGGCTGCCAACACCCATGACTGATTATAACCACCTTATTGGTTCCTCAAACTCCCCCTTGCCCTTCACACTGTCCAGTTTTCTGCAGCTGGAGTGATTTCAATGCATGACAACTGAGTGCTCCCATAGCTGGAGTCCAGTCTAAACATAGCTTGACCTCAGAGCTTCCCCAGGGCCTGCTTTCACGTCTTGCCCTTGCCATGAAGGTGGATGAGATGAACGTGTGCTGCAGGTGGGTCCTGGATGTCTTCCCTCCAGCCTGCACATGCCAAGGACCTTTTCCTTCCTCACATGCTAGGAAGGGCTTCCTGACCACTTCTTCCATTCTCTCACACTCTTCATTTCCCAGAATGCATGACCTTCTCTTTCCATTTAACTCACTCTCGTAAAGATGGAGCTTCTATGTATGCTTAGCTTTTTATTTTTCTTGTTGAAAAAAAAAAAAGGGAAGAAATGCTGCTTCTAGTTCTTAAACCAAAGTGATTCTGCCCAGACTGCCAGGAAAAGGGAATGAAAGGATATGGTGTGGAGGTGGGGAAGTGGGTGGGTAGCTAGGGCTGTAAGTAGCAGCAATGAGATTGACGTTGGCAGCATTTCCCAGTCATGTTGATAGGTGTTTATTTCTGGGTCAGAAGAACCTTATAGACCAGGCCTGTGTCTGTTTTTTAAATTACTATTTTATTATTATTTTACAGATCACATAACTAAAGGAGGTTTAAAAAAAACCCAGAAGTCAGAATTTACATTTAGGCAGTCATTCTAACAATTGAAATGTTTTGTTTTTATTTGTCTTAATTTGGATTCCCCCATTCATCGTGTTTCTTAGCCTTTTTAATTCTTTTTTTCTGAAAATTAACCCCGTAAGGAAACTTTTTAGACATTTTTTCCTTAATCATTCCCTCCTCCCTTCATGGATTTTCAATACCACAGATATGCTGTAAATGTGTTGGTGTACTGTGTGTAAACCTGTGCTTTATACGTAAAAAGAGTAAGATCTTTTTTGCCTCCAAATAACCAAGTTTCACCCCTTGGGGTCTATATCTCCCCTGTTGAGAATGTATGCCCCAAACCAAACCAGATAGGCAGGTAGTTTATTTAGGAGATGAGGAAAATGCTGGTTGGGGAGTGGAAAGTGAGACAGAGAAGGAAGGTAGTAAAGTATGAATTAGGGCAAGTTACTACTGTGGGCAACTGGAGTGTTATCTAACTGGGGTACTTGGGGAACCAGTGTTCAAAGAGCCTGCAGCACCCGCTCCAGGGCATTCTGCCTGATGTGCCAGGTATATATATACACGGCCACTTTCATCACTTATTAGTTTAGGGTTGCTCCCAGGATATTAATTCCCCAGCAATTTTATTTTGTCCCTCACTTAGGCAGAATGAGCTGTGGAGGACAGAGAATATCTTCAGGCAGATCTGGGTGCGGGCAGCTGCCTTACGGGCTTGCTCAGGGAACATAACATGATAAATGCTGGGGGTTAATGGGAGTGGGATGCTGACATTTGTTGGGTTTTTTTAATTGACATTATTTTTTAGAGCAGTTTTAGGTTCAGAGCAAAACTGATCAGAAAGTACAGAGCTCTCATTTATTCCCTGCCCCTCCACATGCACACCCTCTCCACTATCAACATGCACCCCCAGTGGCACATTTGTTATTTGATAAACCTAGATTGATACATTATTATCACCCAAAATCCATAGTTTACATCACATGGTTACATAGTTACATACATTACATAGTTCACTTTTGGTGTTGCACATTCTATGGGCTTTGACAAATGTATAACGACACGTATCTACCCTTCCAGTATCATACAGCATAGTTTCACTTCCCTAACAATCCTCTGTGCTCAGCGTATTCATCTCTCCCTCCCTGCTAAATCACTTTTTATGTTTTCTTCTAGTTCATAATACTATATTATACAATTTTTACATAGTTGTAATCACAGTGGGGATATAATTTTGTACTGTGCTTTTTTTTCACTTGAAGCACTTTTTCAGGTTGATACAGTTTTTCTAATTATAACTTTTAAAGACTGCATAATTTTGCTTCATAAACATATACCATTATTCCCATAACCATATCCTTATTGTTAAGCTTTGGGTTTATTTCCATTTTTTTCTTGCTATTATAAATAAATTAATTGCTAGAAAAACAAAAGTAGAAGGCACTCTTTAAAACACAGCAAAGTGTTGGGCTGGCCGAGTGGCGCATTGGTTAAGAGTTGACTTGGGACACCAGCTCTGAGCAGCAGGGCCCTGGTTTGGATCTCACATGAGGGCCAGTGATGCTGCGTCCTCTGCAGCTAAGATGCTGAACAACAGCTCGACCTGGAGCTGGGCTTCCGTGAGTCGTCGGGGACATTGTAGGCTGCAGCCCCTGCTGCAGTGGGCTGCCATGAGCCACCGTGAGTGGCCGTCCAGTGGCCGGCGACCGATCTGCCTCACCCAGGAAGAGCACAATGATAATACCAACATGGGCCAGTGAGGCAACGTCCTCCACAACTAGGCTGAAGAACAAAAGGACAGCAACTTGTCTGTTCCCCTTCCCCAATTCCCCAATGCTGTTCCCCTCCCCCAATTCCCCAATAAAATGTTTAAAAATAAAAAAAA
>NW_017731355.1:1071479-1093205 GCF_001890085.2 Hipposideros armiger
AAAAAAAAAAAAGAAATAGATGGGGGGAGGGGGTTTGTTACTTTGTGAGGGTGAAAATGGTAACTATTGCATTGTTCTGTACACTTGAAACTAACAATAAAAAAAAGAAAAAAAAGAAAGATTGCACACATAAAAAAAAGCCATATAAGCTTTATAAATGTTGTTTTTGTTTTTTATAATAAAATTTTATTTTTTATTTGAAAAAAAAAGAAAAAAACACAGCAAAGTGTTAACAGTGGTTGTATGTGTAGAATTCTAGGCTTTTGTTGTTGTTCTGCCCATTTTTCTATTATTGCTTTTATAACAGGAAAAAAATAACAGTTTGTTGTGTTAGTTTGGCTAGGCTAAATCCAGCTGTACAATCAAATGTTAATCTAGGTGTTGCTGTAAAAGTATTTTGTAGATGTGATTAGCATGTACAATCCACAATCGGTTCACTTTATGCAAAGCAGATTATCCTTGATAATCTGAGTGTATCTGATTCAATCAGTTGAAAGACCTCGAAACAACTGAGGTTTATGTGAGGAAGAACTTCTGCCTTGGACTGTACCCTCGGTGCCTGCCTGAGTTTCCAGCCTGCCCTTCCTGACAGCCAGCTCCCATGGTCACATAAGCCAATTCCTTGCAATAAACATATTCCACCTGCCATCCCTAGTGGAACCCTTAATAACCCAATGATCTCTCACTGTCCCTCTTTTCCTCCCCCTCAAAAAAAGGCACCACAAATAACATCTTAAGGCATACCAATTTTTTTTTCTAATTTTGTACTGTTTTGTCTTTCCAGGTTTGAGATTTCTGGATGTGACACAAACATATTTCACTAACATCCACATTCTTAGTTATGAATCCCAAACAATTGGTATAGTGAACCCACGATCCAAATTAAAGGGTGATCCATATAGGCATGTAATGAGGTGTCAGTATAAAATGGGTTCTGAAATATCCCTAAAAATGTAATAAAATGGAGAAAACTATGTTCACCAGGAGCCCTCTCCGGGAGAATACTGTGTGTGAATAGAAGTAATAATTTGATAAATTGCTTGGGTTGGGGCAATGAGATGTCCAAAGAGAATGCTCAGAGGAAAAGCTGATGGTCTCTAACCTGCCCTCTAAAAGTGGTGGTTCCAGTTAATTGTAAGAATTTTTTGCTGGCTGGCACAAGCCTTTTTGGGGCCAGAGCTGAACTGCAAGGGACAAGCAAGGAGAGGCAAAGTTCTGTTGCAGCAGTCAATTTATCCCCATGAAGCCCTTTGCCTCCCTTCTAAGAAAATTTGAATATTTAAATAAATGTTTAAACAAATGGAGTGCCAAATTATTAATCTGCTTGAGTTGTCCACTTATCTAAGCCATCCCGTATGGACTTCAAGTTGATACCTGAATTAAGTTTACTAACCACATGCGGAATACATTTACTGTCTTGGAATGATAGGGGGCAGATGTTATGACATTGTTAGTGTTTGGAGTAGAGAGAGTTGCATAGTGGTGGGGATATGAAGAGTCTGAATTCTAGAAGGCCCCATAAGAGATGTGGGGTTTCAAGAGCTGTTTTCCATTTATTCAGCAGAGTATTCTGAGCACCAGGCACTATGGGTATAAAGGTGAGAGAGAGAGAGAGAGAGAGTGTGTTAGATCTTTCTCATGGAGTCTGGGGGAAAGACAGACAGTGATTGCATAGTAATTACATACATGATTATTTAGTTGTAAGCACAGTGAAGGAAACACACATGATGCTATGAGGACATAGAATGAACAGACCTACACAAATCAGAATGGCTGAGGCAGCTTTGCAGAAGCAGAAGGTGTTTTGGTGGAACTGACGAATGAAGCTGACTTTCCTAAGCTGTACCTGAGTCCCTGAATTACAACTACAGTGTGTGTGTGTGTGTGTGTGTGTGTGTGTGTGTGTGTGTGTGTGAAGAGCACATAGAAGATAGGTTGAGGAAGTCAGTACTTGTGACTATTTGCCTTGGTATTTAGAAAGACCATCCAATCACCTCATAACAAAGTAGCAGAAGGGAGAGTCAGCACATACAGAACAAATTTTAGTAGCTTTTCGATACCCTAGTTTTTGGTCCTTAGCAGCTGCTTACTTAAGGACTAAGGGAGGGAGAAATTTCCCAGGTGCTGTATACGTGTGAGCATTATATGAAGATGCTCTACATAAACTTCTGACTTAATTTTCCCATGATAATTTCACTATCCTAGTAGAAAAGAAGGAAACCTCAGTCTGGAGATTTTAAATAACTTGCTCAAAGTCATAGAACCTAACCCAAAAGCTAGATGCGTGCTATTGCTACAATGAATATAAGAATGGAGTCCATAATGATCATTTTGGAAATGAGTAGAGTTTGAATTGAATTCTTATACTATTACTCATTCCTGTGGTATATGATGGAATTAATATTTATCTGTGGCTTACTGGTGAGCTTTCCATTCTTTGATCCAAGAGCATTCGGAGCAGAGTAAGCAATTAAAAATAAATGGTTGGATGAGACATTTTAAACTTGGCTTTCAGGCCTTTTGTTGACAAGCTACCTTCTGTTTCTGTATTATTTCTTTTTCTTTTTTTTTTCCTTAACCACAACTCTCTTTTATTTTTTTTAAACCTAAGGTTCTTTTTTAAATATTTTATTAGGGGGTTGGGGGAGGGCAACAGTGTTGGGGAATTGAAGAAGGGGAACAGCCAAATTGTTGTCCTTCAGTCTTAGTTGTGTAGGGTGCAGCTAGCTCAGCTCCAAGTCCAGTCGCCATCCAGCAGCCGGTGGGCAGCTCAGGGCAACTCAGCTCAAGGTGCCTTGTTCAATCTTAGTTGCGGGTGGGCGTAGCCACCACCCATGCGGAAGTCGAACAGGAAACCTTGTTGTTAGGAGCACGTGGTCTCACCAGCTGATCCATCCTGCCACCTGTTGGCAGCTCAGCTCGGCTGCAGCGCACTGGCCCATGTGGGAATCAAACGGCGACCCTGTTGCTCAGAGCTCCTGCTCTTAACCAACTGAGCCACTCGGCTGGCCTTTAACCACAACTCTTACTAGATATTTTGAAAATGTTTCTTTTGCCCATTAATTTATTTTAAAGGGAGTAAACGCTATGAAAATCCCTCTAATCAAAGAGACCCTTTGGGTTTTTTCTTGCCAGATCTACTAAGACCTGGCCAGAGTGGTTGGAGACAGTTTGTGTGTGGCATATGCTTTGAAAGTTAGAAGATATGCTTTCACATTTCCAGTAAGACCACTGCTCTACATTTTTAGGGCTCCTGTTTTGTCTGCCATATACAATGATTTTGGGCTTCAAAATTCATCCTCAATGTATTCCTCTGTACTAGGAATATCAGTAAGAGTTCTCGACTACAAATAACACATTGACCCTGGTTAACTTAAGCAGAGTTAAGAAGGGGTTCACTAGAAGGATATTGAGGAGCTCAGAGAGTCAGCTGCAAGACCAGAGAAGCAGGCTTGACAAACAAGTGGAAACCAAGGTAAACAAGAAGGCCAGATTTACAGCCAAAATCACAGAACGGGAAGGGTCTTGTTAGACACCTCTGCCACTGCTGGCCACCGATACTGCTCCTGGCACCATCACCACTCCCAGAAGAATGGATTCCAAACTGTCCTTGCATCTTTAAGTCATTTGTTTCAGAGTCAGAATTCCAGGTGAAATTCTGTTGTGTCTGATGGGCCAAGCTTAGGTTAGGTACCAGAGCTCTGGCTGCTACAGCTCAGGAAGAGTAAGCATATTTGCTTTTTGGACTTCCATAGCAGGAGACACAGCTAGGAGTCGGGTGAAGCACAAAACTGGAGGAGGTATTCACTCCCAGGGCCTTTAGTCTTTAAACAATGAACAATTTTCATAAAGAATAACTTTTATTCAAAAATTCAGTAGAATATTTCATGTATGAACTTAAATTGACACATAAATAAAAATAGTACACCATGAAGTTGCAATGTTTCATTGTCTTAAATTTTAAACAAAAATGAAAACTCCTCATGGTCAAATACAACTGAAGTAACTCACCATCTTCTTCATCTAGCCCAGGGGTCGGCAAACTTTTGAGATGGAAGAGCCAATCCTGTCCCTCACAACAATTTAAAAATTATTCGAGAGCCATGAAACAAATAAAATCACCGTTATGTGAACAATATCCTTTAAAAATGCTATAAATGAAACTGATAGTTTTATTTTGATTTTCAATTTTACTTCAGAGCCACATGCACGTACCCAAAGAGCTGCATGTGGCTCGCGAGCTGCAGTTTGCCAACCGCTGGTCTAGACAGTTGCTGTCTTATCATTGTTCATTTCAAATCTATTTAAATGCAGAAACGGGTGGTATCACCTGGGTTGGAGACACAAAATCTGCCGAAGGGAGCTTGGATGATTCCAGCTTGTCACAAACTTACTTTCATAAGGAACACCTGCGGCTCAGTTCACCTGCGCCAGGGGGCCCCAACAATCACAATTGTTTAGAGCTTATAGGGAAGAGTATTTTATCACTGGCACTTTTAAAATTGTCAGCATAACTAGTTTGTTGTCAGTTTTATTATTATTTTTAAATTCTCTACAGCAATGCACCCCCTTTTGGCCTGTACCCTCTCTCCCCCATCTCCCTGCCATTGTACACCACTGAGGGAACCATTACACAGGAAGCTAGTAATAGACATTGAATCCAGGGAGGAACACTGGGGTACAGTGGAGTGAAGGAGACTTGATATGTACCAAGCCCATATAATACCCATCCAAACGACAAAGATAAAACAAGATGGCTCCTTAGGAGTAGCTTAGTTCTGATTCTTTCTTATGCCAAAGCCCAGTGTTCTTGACCCAGCCCCCAGGTTGTGAGCCCAGGGCTTCCCTCTGCTCAGCACTTGACCAGCTGCCTCAGGAGGGAAGGCCTCTGGCCGTGCTGACAACGGGAGCAAGGGGTTCGTCAGTTCAGTTCACATTCACTGCTACTGTGAGCAAGACAAGAAAAAATGTACAGTCTGCTCATGATGTGTCCTCATCTCTGAAAGACAGGTCACTACTGATTTAAAAGCAGACTACTACCCTAAACACAGATCTTCCGCTAATTAGGCACATTAGCTTTGTGCAAGGTTGGGTCTAAAAAAACCTTTCATTTCACTCATTTCAGAAGACAGGGCTGATGAGGGCAAGAGGATGTGCCCCACATAACAAGAGCTATTGTTCAGTCCTTCAGGAAGGCATTCCCAGTGCGAGATCGTGAGCTTTTCACAGCTGGTCTCACCCCCAAAAGATAATTTTATAAATAGTGGGGTTTTTTAAAAAAATCTTTCCAACTTCATTAGAAAATATAAGAGATGCCTAACCTTACCCTTAGCCCCCAGACGAATGGACATAAGGAATTCCCAGACACATGGATTTGGCAATGACTGTTTCACCCCTGAAAGGGTGCTTTGCACTAAGCGCTTCTGACACTAATGTTCATGCTTAAGCAAACACATTACTGAGAGAGAAGAAAGGTTCTGTCAGCCTGCCCGGGCTGTTGGGCACCATTGGAGCTGCAGCTTCGCTGGGCCCTATTCAGATAGGCACAGGGAGACCCAGTCCTGTCCACACACACAGGGATCTTCAGATGAGCACACTCCTGCTTACACATCGCACACAATCAGCATCAAACAGCTGATTTCAGGAAGTTCCTAAGGAGAGAAAGAAAACCTTGCTGGCTATTAATAAGCCTGCCTGAAATATTGCTATCTCTGAATTCTCCGCCATTCTTTCTCTCTTTTCTTTTTTTTTTTTTTTGCATGAAAATATTCGCATTTGTGAACAGAGGTCTGTTGGAGGTTCAAATGTTTTCTAGAGAGAGCTATATTTGGGACCATTTCTTAATCTTTTCCACTGTAGCCGGTTCCTTGGCGTGTCTGTGTTCACATTAGCATTTCTGTCTGGGACTATGAATTATGCTGTCAAAAGGAGTCGCAAACTGGGTTTGTTACCTGGATACCCACAAATATGCTTGGTCTGTTTGTATAAATCTGAAAAACCTCCCTTGTCCTTAGGAAACCAGGCCATTCTGCATATTAGGAAGGGGACAGCAAATCTAAGCTTCCGTTGGTGCTCTGGGCTGTTAGGGGAACTGTGCCTGGATAAACAACGGTGGAAGGGAGCCCAGACATCCATATTCTCCTCTCTCTCTCTCTCTCTCTCTGTTTTGCTCTTTTTCAGAAGTCCATTCTTGACTGGGGAGGTTGTATGCCATTCACAAGGAGATAGACTTCTCTGTAGCTGGAGATGCAGGATAAGAGTGCCATCAGACATCCCTGAAGTCAACCTTAAGATCAAGTCATGTCTGCCTACAATCATAGCCTCATTATTAAAAATCTCCTCCGCATGGTACACACTATGCCACAAAACAGTCCAGCTGTTGAAACATAGGTCAGAAGCAGGGACCAAAGGAGACAAGGGCAAAGCAAGGCACTGGAGGGATTAGTTCTGTGGCTAAAATCCTGGACCATCTACACACTGAAGGAGCCCACCAGGAGATTTGCTGAGAGATGACGATTCCACCTGTTCTTCTCTCGTCAGACTCAAGCATTTACATCTGGCAATGTCCCACATATGTCGTTTTCACTCTTTTCATAGCCACTTCCCCTCAGCCCACAGCCCAACCTCGGAAAGTGGACTGTGAGTGAGGGTGATCATGTCGCGCTCAGGACCACTAGAGGCAGCACGCCCACATCATCCTTGTGAAGAAGATGCCTCCCAGGCTTCCTGTCTACAGATGCTCTCCCCAGATGTGTGTTGTCAATTTCCATCAGCCAATCCCTCCAGGCCAAGCCCACTGGGATTGGCTCACAAAAGGGAGGGGAGGGAAGGCAGCCCTTGCTGACAGGGCCAGCTGCTTAGAGCACATCCTTTCTTTGCTGCTGGTGCTGGGCAGATGTTCTACTTTCTACTGACATTGCCCCTGCTCACTCATTTCCTGTCACTGTCCTGGTAGCTTGATTTTACCTAGTTCAGGGCATCTCCAAGTGTACCCATGGTCCATTTACAGGAACATCATCTGGGGTGCATGTTTCAAATGCAGGTTCAGAATTTCTGGGTATGAGGCCCACAAATTTGTTTTTTTAGCAGGTACCTCTGATGATTCTCGTGCATGTTAAAATGTGAAAGCCACTAGAGTTGTTTGGCCACTGGCCCTATGTGTTTTTATTCTATTTTCATTTTATTTGGTCCTTAGGAAAATGGAATAGACTTAATCACTCATCAGCTCATGTACCACTGTCATTATCCATCTACTGTCTTTACTGAGGTGTAGTTGACAAACAAAAATTGCATACTTTCAAGTGTACAATTTTATAAGTTTTGACACATATACACCTGTGAAACTATCATCACAATCAAGATAACCATTTCTCATCCCCATTTCTTCTCCCACAGGCAATGACTTGAACTTCTGTATATCCTTCTAATCCACCTCCACATGTTAGGTATATAGTCTTAAAAATATACTATGAGGTGCCATTTTGTGTGTGTGTTCTTCCTTCACAAATATAGTTCTGTGCTATGGAACTCATTCAGCTTCTTACCTATTTTCTTCATCATTAGGCTTTGGTGACCCATCCATGCTGCCACATGTAAACCCCCTTTACCATTTCTAGTTAGCCTATGGCCGATATTGTTTGGGGTTTTTTTTGCTTAGTTAAACCATTGCTTTAGTAATAAACACCAGGTTGCCTCCTCCAAGTTTTTGTGCACACATGCGTGTGCTTACACACATGCTATGATGAACAGCCTTTGCATGTATCCTTTTAGCCTGCACATTAAAATTGTACTGGGCTGAGATGGTATCCTTGATGACTTTCGGGACTGCCTGTTCTGCAGAGTGGCTCCTCCCGATCACACTCTACTAACACTGCATTTTTGCTATACTTGATATTACCGAACTTTCTGTGAAGCGATCTCTCACTGATGTTTTAATTTGCATTTCTCTGATTACTGGTGATGTTGGGCATCTCTTCATATGCTTATTGGCCACTCGAGGTCTCCCCTTCTATGAATTGCCTAGTCATATATTTTGATAATTTTTTTTTCTGCTGTTGTCCCTGTCATTTTCTTGCTGTTTTGCAGGATTTCCTAGATACAGGAGGTTGGACAATTAAGTTTGTGAACTCATCCTAAAAAAAGTGCTACATACCTTATTGCTGAATATCACTATGGTCACCTTTGAAGTACTCCCCTTGGGAAGCTATGCACCGACACCAGTGCCTACTCCACCCTTCAAAGCAATTTTGGAACTTTTTCTGGAATGGCCATCAGAGCTGTCATTGTATTACACTTGATGTTTTGAATATCATCCAAATGTCTTCATTTCAATATTTCTTTTCTCTTTGGGTAAAGAAAGAAATCATTGGGGGCCAGATCACATGAGCAGGGGTGTTCCAATCCAGTTAGTTATTTGTTTACTGGCTAAAAACTCCCTCACAGACAGTGCCTTGTGAGCTGGTGCATTGTCATGATGCAAGAGCCATGAATTGTTGGTGAATATGTCAGGTCATCTAATTTTTTCATGCATCCTTTTCATCACTTCCAAATAGTAAACTTGGTTAACTGTTTGTCCAGTTGATACAAATTCATAATAAATAATACCTCTGATATAAAAAAAGGTTAGCAGCAATATTGCTACAAGTTCATGAACTTAATTGTCAGACATCTTAGATCTTTTGGTGTGACTATTAATAACACCTTCCTTTCTATTAACTACCTATTGACTTAGTAATATTTTTTTGTTGGAATAAATCTTTAATTTGGTTTTATAGAAAAAAATCCATCATTTTTTCTCCAGCTTATGGTTTGTACTTCTGGGATGGTCTTTAAGTTATAGGTCTCCAGTCAAAAGTCACAGAGATGTTCATCCATATTTTCTTCTATTACTATAGAGTTTTACATTTAACATTGAGGGCTTTAACACATTTGGAGTTACTTTTTAGATCATCTGAGGTGGAATTGATGGACTCAATTTTCCCAATACTATCTACTAATTAATCTATTGCTTCCCCAGTGATTTGTGATATCCCTTCTTTTATTATACACTCGGTTCCCATATACAATTAGGTCAATGTCTGGGCTTTCTATTTTAGTCCATTGGTCACTCGCCTTGTTTTTTTTCCATTTTAAAAGTGTGGCTTTGTGATATCCATAATAGCTAGTAAGGCAAATCTTCTTTTTGCTCACTTTTTTTTATTAGCTGTTTGTGGATGTTTATTGTTCTATATACATTTTTAAATCAATTTCTCAATGTCCCGGAAATTGGAGGGGGCATTTTACTGGAATTACATTTGCCCTATGATTTAATACGTAAAGAAGTGATGGTCTTAAAATATTAAATTGTCCCATATAATTGATGTATATCACTCCATTTATTTAGGACTTTGTTTATGCCCAATATTGAAATTAAAATTTTCTCCAAAACATCTTGTACATTTGGGTTAGAATATTTCCTAGATAATTAAGAAATTAAAATTTTCCATTCCCAATTCCTCTGGATCTTCCTGTTGCTATTTGCTTGGATGTTCCCTCCACCCTGCTCTTGTTTTTCCGCTTTATTTTTATAGCCGCTTGGGTTCTTTTTGCCTTCCTGGCTTCAGCCCTCACTGTTCTGCCTGTTCAGTTGTACTTCCTCATCCCATTCCCTTGACCTGTAGTTACCTGGTCACTAGGTGTGACCATTTAGATATTCTTTGTTCAGAGTGCTTTACAGAGGTTACCTACAGCCATATCTGACATGTAGCACAGGATCTGAATGAAGCTTATGTCTGAGAGGAGACTGTAACTTCTGTGGGGGTAAAAACCACTGATCTGCTTATCTAGCTTTAGGTAGCAGAGTGCATGTGAAATTGGACTTGGTCCAAAGTGTATTAGTTAGAAAAAAAAATTGACTCCCATCATATAAAATTCAAATGATAGTAGCCTACGTAATTAAGACATTTATGATCTGACATAACATGAAGTCTGGAGGTAGTTTCAACATTGGTACAGAAGTTCAATGAGGTCATTTTGGCATTTCTTCAGGCCTTTTCCTCATGGTCAATAGATTGTTGCCATGGTTCCAAATGTGATTTTCTCACCCTACGTCATTTAAAACATGAAGGATTGAGGGTAGAGCAGGCCAACGAGAGCTCTCCTCATATTTTCCTTTCTTTTCATCAAGGACAAAAATCTTTCCCAGAAGTCCCCTAGATCAGGGGCTGGCAAACTTTTGAGATGAAAGCGCCAACCCTGTCCCTCACAACAATTTAACAATTATTGGAGAGTCATAAAACAAATGAAATCAGGGCCGGCCGAGTGGTTCGTTGGTTAAGAGTTGGCTTGGGAGGCCAGCTCTGAGCAGCAGGGCCCTGGTTCGGATCCCACATGAGGGCCAGTGATACTGCCCTCTACAGCTAAGATGGTAAACAATAGCTCAACCTGGAGCTGGGCTGCTGTGAGTTGCTGGTGATGGTGTAGACTGCAGTGAGGTTGCAGTGGGTTGCCATGAGCTACCATGAGTGACTGGCAGCCAGCGTGAGTGGCTGGCAGCCAGCGTGAGCTGCTGTAAGCTGCCCTGAGCGGCCATCCAATGGCCGGCGACCCACCTGCCTCAGGCATGAAGAGTGCAATGATAATACCAACATGGGCCAGTGAAGCAACGTCCTCCACAACTAGACTGAAGAACAAAAGGACTGCAACTTGTCTGTTCCCCTTCCCTGATTCCCCAACGCTGTTCCCTCCCCCAATTCCCCAATTTAAAAAAAAAATCTAAAAAAAAACGAAACAAAAAAACACAAATGAAATAACCATTATGTGAATAATATCCTTTAAAAATTTTATAAATGAAACTATGATAGTTTTATTTTCATTTTCAATTTTACTTCAGAGCCACATGTACATACCCAAAGAACTGCATGTGGCTTGCAAGCCATGGTTTGCTGACCCCTGTCCTAGAAGTCTCTTTCTATCATTAGCCAAAACATTGTGCGTAACTATTCTGATCCATTGCTGACCAAAAGGAATGGGATTGCCGTGATTGGCTTAGAACAATTCATTATTTAGTACTTGGGTTGGCCATTTTGCCACCCAAACAAAATCAATGTTCTGATAGCAAAGAATATGTGGAGAATGGTGGTTGTGTAGAAAACCAACAAATGTTCCTGGTATGGATGGGAAAAGATTTGAGGCAAAAACCATCCCTGTTCTTCAATCTCAGAGCCCTGAAGTTACGGGTTTCTCACTTATTTATTTAGCACTACTGACTGAGCACCTGTTATGCTAGGCCCTGGAAATAAAGTGATGAGCAAAACTGAGAAGGATCCCCATCACCGCAAGAATTGCAATGTTGTATGGGAGAAAACGTTAAATGAATTTTCCTACAAACATATTGGGTTGTTGGAAAAGTCATGATGCGTTTTTGCAACGAAAAACATAAAAAAAAATATGTCATGACTTTTCCGACAACCCGATATAAAGTTCCAAGTCAGTACAATGCAGGACATGAGCAGGGGACTAGGGGAGGGTACGATGAGGGCACCTGTTCTGAAGCGGTGATAGTTCTTTCACATTTCAGTGAGGAGACGTAGAGATGCTAAGAAAGTTAGTGGCCATGCAGAAGCCTGAAGTAGCCATGAAAAGGGGAGGGCGGGGGGAGGCAGCGGGGTGTGGTCTATGGGACTGGAGGCAAGTGGCTGGGGCTCTGGAATCCAGTGGTGAGCACCAGCTCATCGAGCCCAGACACCGAGGTCGGGTCAAGGGCACAGTGCTGCTTGCCAGTCCAGGGAGCAGGCTTATCTAGCTACATTACAACAGAGGTCAGAAGGGACCCAGGGTTTCCTCTCTGGATGGGCTTAAGGACCCTGCCTCTCTTCTGCTGTCAGGTCACTGACCCAATAGAACTCTCCTCATGCACCCAAATACGATTTTGGCGGAAAGATACAAAGGCCTGACATTTATTCCCAAAGAACTGAGATTCCTAAAGAAATATTCAGGATATTAGATTAGCATAAAATGAGAGGATTGGACAAAAATTAAGGTTCTTTCCACACTCCTCAGCAGAAGGAGTATGTGAGGAAAACTAGAGCAAGTAACTAAAAATTAAACACATTTTCATTATAACTGAGTTAGTGTCAGTATATCAAAACAACCTTAGGAGGAAAGTACTACTATTGACTTCATTCTATAGACAAGGAAATTGAGGTTCAAATAAGATAGGTAACTTATTCAAGGTCACGTTGTTAGTAAGTGGTTGACCTCAAATTTGAACTCAATGTGACTTTAAAACCTCCATGCTTTTACCTACTTACAAGATGTTACGTTATACAGTTGTAAGGGTAATAAGTACAGATAAACCTTCAGGATTATGTGGAGGAAGAAAAAGTGACTTCTAGAAATGGAGGACCAAAAAAAGCTTCATAGAAGAGGTGGAGATTGATTCCATCTTTTCATCAATGTGGTCCATCTTTTCCTTTTTAACATACGATGGTAGTTAATTGACAGTCCTTGTCAACTAACTTCAACATCTGAATCACCTGTTTCTACTGTGTTTTTCCCCTTGGTTTTTCAGTCAGGTGATCCCGTCTTTTGGTACACCTAGTAAATTTTAACTGAATGCTGGACATTGTGTATACTAAGTTGTAGAGATTTCAGATGAAATCTTCTTTCAGACAGGGTTTACCATTCCCCTGACAGACAGACAGAACGGTGACTGATTATGTTATTCCATTTAGTGATTTGCTGAGTCACAGTTGAATTGTAGTTCTGGTAATTCTCAGTCTTCCACCAGTTTATCTCTGACCTGAGCTTTCAACAAAAAACCCATTGTATTCTGCAAGCCTGGCCCCCAGTGGGTACTAAACTATAATCTTAGTCTTACAAGAGTGCTGAAAAACTTCTCTCTGCCTTTCAGAGGCAGGGTTTCCACTTGCATTTTAAAACCCCTGCTCTGAACAGCCCCAGTGTTTGGCACAGTTCTCCGGGGAAAGCTGGCGGAATGCTTGAGGCCCTTTCAAGTCTTCCCCCAAACTCTGCTGCTTTCTCTCCCTCTTTGACAGCCCTCTGCCACACTTTGCACTATGTCTCGTACTTGGATTAGGAGCCTCCTGCAAAAAGTGTAAAAGCGGCTACGGAAGCAGCTCTTTCGTCTCAAGGTTTTTCCTCTCCAAATGCCTTAGATCTTTCAGTTTTCATTGCCTCCGCAGTTCTCAGCCTCCTTCAAAGAGATAGCTCATGTGTTTTATTTGGCTTTTCTGATTATTCTGTTGGGAGTGTTGGTCTGTTGACAGCAACTTTATGCACCCAGAAGAGGAAGGAATTGAGATGGGAAGGGCAGATGGATTTGAATATGGGAAGTGACCTGCTCTCAAGAGCAGCTATAATCTCCCTGTCACCAAACCCATTGGTCTGTTCCTTATCCTCAGCGTGGTTGATCTTTCTGTATTGTTTGGCAGCTCTTCAGAGACTTTCCACTCTTCATCCATTACACCTGTAGTTTCTCCTCTGTCTCCTCCTTCACACTTTTCTTCATTGGGGCAATACAAAGTTTAGCGCCCATCACTCTTCCTCCTCTGCACATCCTTCCTTGTAAAACAACACTCTGTGGGCTTCGGCAGCCACCTCTGTGAGGATAACTCCTTATTCTATGCTGCACTGCCCTGTCTCTGGGACTCCAACCTTACCTTTATAGCCACTCACTTATGCCCACCTGAATGAGAGCGAGGATTGATGGTAAGGCGGGGAGGGGAGCAATTTGCAATCTCTTGTTAAAGGGGAATAAGAGACACTAATAATCCTAAAAGTAGGGGCAATATCTATCTGCGAAAGCAGAAATACTGATACTAAGAATGTGAGAGAGGTTTAGCGGAGCAACTGAGCTGCAGGGTATAACTTTTTAAAAAATTTTAAATAAAGACCTAATTTTTTTGGAGCGGTTTTAGATTCACTGAAAAATTGAGAAGAAGTTACAGAGATTTCCCATATACCCTGCTCCCACAGATGCACAGCCTCTTCCGTTATTACTATTGCCCATCAAAGTGGTATATTTATTATAATTGATGAAACTACACTGACATTTTATAGTCATCCAAAGTCCATAGTTTACATTTGAGTGTACAGTCTATGGGTTCGGATAAATGTATAATGATGTATATCTCTCATTATAGTATCATACCGAGTATTTTCACTGTCCTAAAACTCTTCTGTGCTCCTCCTATTCAGGCCTCCCCTCACTCCCCTGACAAGTACTGATCTTTTTACTGTCTCCATAGTTTCGCCTTTCCGGAATGTCATACAGTTGGAATCATATGGTATGCAGCCTTTTCAAATTGGCGTCTCTCTCTCAATATTCCTCTATGTCTTTTCATGGTTTAATAGCTCATTTCTTTTTAGCATTATTCCATGGTCTGGATGTACCACAGTTTATCCATTCACTCACTGAAGGACATCTTGGTGGCTTCCAAGTTTTGGCAGTTATAAATAAAGCTGCTATAAACACCTGTGTATAGTTTTTGCAGTTCTCTGATGACTTATGATGTGAAACCATCTTTTCATATACTTACTTGCAATCTGTATATCTTCCTTGGTGAGATATCTGTTAAGGTGTTTGGTTCATTTTAAAAATCAGATTGTTTCCTTATTGTTGAGTTTTAAGAGTTCTTTGTATATTTTGGATAACATTGCTTTGTCAGATGTGTCTTTTGCAAATATTTTCTCCTGTGACTTGTTTTCTGATTCTCTTGATATTGTCTTTATCCGAGTAGAAGTTTGTAATTTTAGTGAAGTCTAGCTTATCAATTATTTCTTCCACAGACTGTGCCTTTGGTGTTGTATTTGAAAAGTCATTGTCATATCCAAGGTCACCTAGGTTTTCTCCTATGTTATCTTCTAGCATTTTTAGTCTTGCATTTTGCATTTAGGTCTACAAGGCATTTTGAGTTAATTTTTGTGAAGGGTATAAGATCTGTATCTAGACTTTTTTTTTTGCTTGTAGATGTCCAGTTGTTCCAGCATCATTTTCCTCCATTATATTGCCTTTACTCCCTTGTCAAAGAGAAGTTGACTAGATTTATGAGGGTCTATTTCTGGGCTCTCTATTCTGTTCTACTGACCTATTTGTCTGTTCTTTCATCAATACTACACTGTTGTAACTACTGTAGCTTTATAATAAGTCTTGAAGTTGGGTAGTGTCAGTCCTCTAATTTTGTTCTTCAATATTTTATTGGCTGTTATGGGTCTTTTACATCTCCACATAAATTTCAGAATCTGTTTATTGATATCCACAAAATAACCTGCTGGGATTTTGATTGGTATTGTATTGAATCTATAGATCAAGTGGGAAGAACTGACTTTTTTTTTTTGTAACCCCATCATAAGTTGAGGAGCAGAGGAGCATCTGTATTTCTTGTCTTTTTTTTTTAAGATTTTATTGGGGAATTTGGGGAGGGGAAGGGGAACAGTTTTGGGGGTTTGGGGGAGGGGAGCAGTGTTGGGGAATTGGGGAAGGGGAACAGCCAAGTTGTTTTCCTTCAATCTCAGTTGTGGAGGGCACAGCAAGCTCAGCTCCAAGTCCAGTCATGCTGCTGAGCTCAAGGTGCTGTGTGCAATTAGTTGCCAGTGGTCATAGCCACCATCCCATGTGGGAGTTGAACCAGCAGCCTTGTTGTTAAGAGCATGCACTCTATCCCCTGAGCCACCTGGGCAGCAGCTCCACTCAAGGTGCCAAGTTCAGTCTTTAGTTGCAGGCGGGCATAGCCCACCATTTCAAACAGGCAACCTTGTTAGGAGCACGTCTTCTCACCAGCTAAGCCATCCTGCCACCTGTTGGCAGCTCAGCCGCAGCTCAGCTCAGGCACAGCTTGCTGGCCCATGTGGGAATCGAACCAGCAACCCTGTTGCTCAGAGCTCACACTCTTGAGCAAACTCTTAATCAACTGAGCCACTCGGCCAGCCCAAGAACTGACATCTTGATAATATTGAATCTTCCCATCCATGAACATGCAATACCTCTCCATTTATTTAGTTCTTTGATTTCATTCATTAGAGTTTTGTAGTTTTTTTCATATAACTCTTATACATATTTTGTTAGATTTATGCCTAAATATTTAATTTTGGGGATGTTAATATAAATAGTATTGTGTATTTTATTTCAAATCAACTTGTTCATTGCTGGTATATAGTAAAGCAATTGACTTTTATATATCAAGCTTATATCCTGCAATCTTGTTATAATCATGCATTAGTTCCAGCATTTTTTTTGTCAGTTCAGATTTTCTACATAGATGATCATGTCATCTGCAAATAAAGACAGTTTTATTTCTTGTTCCCAATATGTATACCTTTTATTTCCTGAATTACTGAATTAGACAGAACTTCTAGTATGGTGTTGAAAAGGAGTGGTGACAGCGAACATCCCTGTCTTTTTCCTGATCTTAGTTGAAATTTTTTAGTTTCTCATCATTAAGTATGATGTTAGTTGTAGAATATTTATAGAGATTCTTTTTCAAGTTGAGGAAATTCCCCTCTGTCCCTAGGATTTTTATCATGACAGAATATAATATTCTAAAGCAAAGAGAGAGGAAGTAAAAAGGAGAAAATTATAAAAATGTGATTTTCTAGTGATTATAAGAGACTGATATGAAAGCATTATCAGATTTATAAAGATTTTGAGGACAGTTGTTAAAGGGGAAATATTTTATTATAAATTATAATATGTGAATACCTTAAACTATAGATATTATAAAGGTAGTATTTTAAATCATTAGAGGAAAGAAAGATTATTTAACAAATACTGTTGGAATAACTAGTTAATCATCTGGCAAAAATAAAATTGCTTCCAAACGTAAAACTTTAAATCAGGATAAATTTCAGATAGATAAAAAATTTAAAAGTAAAAATAAGCACCATACGTGTATAAAAAAGAGACCATAGAATTTTTTTTTTTTTTTTTTTACAATCTTGGACTGGGAAAGTCTGACAGAAAACACAGAAACTATAAAATAAAAGGATTTCTAAAATGCCAATAGTAAAGTTAAATGACAAACAACAAACTAGGGAAAATATGTGCAACTAAAACCACAGATAGATCACTGGGTGTTGTACTATATAAAAAGCTCTTACAAATCAATAGGAAAAAGGTCAGTAGCATGGTCGACAAAAACAAAAAGGAAAAAAACCTAAGGGTATGAACAGTTTATAGTACAGAAATACATATTGCCCTTACATATATGAAAAGATTCTCAATCTCACTCATAATAAGAAAAATACAAATTAAAACTATACTGAAATACCATTGTTCCCCTATCACATTAACAGAGGTTAAAAAATGTTGATAACATGCTATATTAGCAAAAGTGTGAGGAAACAAGCACTTTCTACATTACTGTGAGGGCTTTAAATTGGTACAATCTCTAAAAGGGGAAATTCAGCAATTTCTGTGAAAACTATAAATGCTCATTTCCTTGTATCTGCATTTCCCCTTCTAGGACTTTATTCTTGATAAAAATTTGCTGCTGTGTAAAATAATGTATTAATTGCAGCATTGTGCATGATGGCAAACTTTGGGTAATAAATGTCCACCTATAGAGACACTGGCTAAATAAACTATGTATCATGAGATATAGCCGTAACAAGAATCAAGTAGCTCTTTTTGTACAGATGCAGAACACCAAGGTGTATTGTTAAGCAAAAATGTCAGGGTGCACAACAGTGTGTATAGTATGCTACACTGTGTGTAAACATTTTCACAAAAGAATATATGTGTATACTTATATATTTTAATATGTCTAAAATAACTCTAGAAGTGTAAATAAGAAACTACAACTTGCTTTTCCCGAGGACAGGGAACTGGGTAGCTGAGGGCCATGGGTAGGAGGAAGATTTTCACTGTACATCCTTTGGTATTTTTTGAATTTTAAGCCATCTAACTAGGCTTCCTATTGAAAAAATAAACTGCAAAATATTTTTGGATAAAGCAAACATATTTTAAAACTTCAGTGAAGTCAGAAGGTTGTTTGCTAGAGAATGGGTTTCCATGCACTAGGAGGGTGAAAGAGCCTGGATGGCTTATAAAGAACATGGTTTGAGAGTTTTCTTAACAAGGAAAAGAAAACACAAACATATGCACAGTCCTCCTCAGATTATCAGTGTTTCTTCCCAGGCCTTGGCTATAAAAAGCTTTTCTCCTTTGCTGAGCTCACAGAGCTGCACTCATTTCCTGCCTCTCAGTTGCCTGCACTTGCTGGCGTCTGACCGAAATGACCTTTACAGCCACCCAAGGTGAGAGTGGCACGACTGAGAAATGTCTGAAACTTCTCTTTGAAAGCTCAATGCCGGGTAAACTGCTTGACTGAATGTGCATGTACTTCTGTACTCGCTATAGGTGTGTCTGTGATGTCTCCTTTTTATGCTGTTTTCTAAGGACTTGGTCAGTTAATAGCAAGCACTCCTATATGGTTAGCTCCCCTCTCAAGTTGGTGCTCCCAGGACCTATCATTCCCCTCAAAGTTGTTAGATCCTGGAGATCCAGAACAAAAAGGGTTTGTTGTTAAATCTGCTTTGGCTGTCCTCGTTGTAGCCATCTTCATCCAGCATGGCTTTAGGGGAACATACCTTAGTTCAAGTCTCACCTCTCCATTAACTAGTCTTGGTTCTACACTTGCTTCCAGCCTTAGATCTGCATTGCTAGTTGTGTTAACCATGAACAAGTCAGTTAATATTTCTAGCACTTACCTATAAAATTAGGACATTGGAATAGACAGTCGTTAGGTCTTTTTGCATCTGAAATTATGACCCAGGGAAAAATTCTCTCCTATCCCACACCTCCAATGTAAGTAAACAGACCTTGTTCTTTCTATTAAAAGCAGCATCCATTACTCTAAAATCTTGAAACGTCTGTGGAATAAGAACTTTCAACCTGGATAGTTCTAAGAGACTAATATACATAGATTTAAGGCTTCAGAAAACTACAAAAAGGCAAGTAACTTAACAGTTCATGTATCCATAAGAATTTAAAGTATAGCAAAGAAGGCATTTCAAATCAATAGAAAGAATATGGACTAGTCAGTTCAAATGTTAATCAGACAACTAATTAACAAGTTAGGGGGAAAAAATTAGATCCCAGCTCATGCTACATATCAAATAAACTCCAGATAGCTTAAAAATATAAATCTAAAAAACAAAAGAGGATAGAAAAAACACAGGTGAAAATTATATAATTGTGGAATGAGGAATACCCTTGTAAGCATGATTCAAAAGTAAGAAACAACAAGAAAGTTATTGATATATTGGCTACTTAAAACAAAACAAAAGAAAACTTTATATATCTAAACCACATACTCAAAGTTATAAAAAACTGAAAAGAGAATTCACAACACATAGGAAGCAAAGGTTTGTATTTCTGAATTATGAATAACTCAGAAATCAATGAAAAGATTTAAAAAATGGATTAGAAAAATACAGTTGAAACATGGTTAGGTGAGTTACACAAAAAAAGAGAACTGCAAATAGCCAATAAACATGAAAAATATTTTACCTTACTCGTAATAAATGAAATGCTAATTAAAATAACAATGAAAATACCTTTTAACTTATAAAACTGGAAAATTTTTTTAAATGGTAATAACTAGTGTTGAGGGTGTGAGATAATAGGTACTTTCATACTCTTTAAAGGGAATATAAGTTGGTTCAAACTTTCTGGAGGGCAATTTGGCAAATTGATATAGGATTTTAAAATGTGCATACTGACATTTAAATGTTCACATCTAAGAATTTATCCTAAGGAATTTACAGGAGAAATGCCTGTACAAGAATGTTCTTGAGTGTGTTTAATTTTGTTTATAAAAACAAAAGATTGGCAAACTTTAATATTTGCCAATAGGGGAACAGGAAGCTATGTAGTAATGTCAAAAGGTGGACAGATATCCTTGACATGTTAAGCGAAACAAAGATCATGTAAAGGAATATATAATATGATTATATCTACATATACTTTTTATATGTATGTATTAAAAAATAAAATCTAGACTACCAAATGTTAATCACGATCATCTCTGGGTGTTTTGAATAACAGGCAATCTTTACTTGTTTAGGCTTATTTGTATCTTCTGATTATTCAAAAATAATAAGCATTTATTATTTTTATTTGGAGAAAGAATAAAACCATAACTCTCCTACCAAAACTCATGTATGATCCTTAAAGGTATAAGAAGAAAACAATTGTAGATGAGTGATGCACATATTTTTGTGACATGGCTTTTGATACCATAGCAAAGTGCACAAAGGAGTGTCCACGACAAAACTTAACTGTGTGTCTGTCGGATGTCTCAGCAAGGTTTACTTCCTCTATTGCAGATGAAAAGCTGAATGTTCCAGTGAACTTCCCACAGAATTGCCACTTCACCAGGTGGGTTCCAGCAATAATATTTTGAAGAAGATCTGTCATGGAAATGATCTTTGACTTCCATTTTTCCGTAAAGAAAAGACGTCAAAGGTAGAGGCAACACACAGTTGCTTCTTCTGTCTCACGTACTCTCTGTACCCATCCCACCCCCAGCCTCATTCCCTCCATTTCTTTCTTGGCCTTTCCCTCTCTCTTCTTTTTCTCCTCTCCCCGCCATCTGCTTCTTCCTTGTCAGCCATTCTCTCACCAGACACTTCCTGAGAGTTTTCCAGGAGCCAAGCACTAGGCTAGGCGCTGAAAGCAACTTCAGCAGCATCATGGGGGCGTGAGAACAAGTACTTTCTCAGGCTCCCTGCAGGTAATGGCAATTTCAAGGCAAAATGGTAAGACTAGGATTTCGATGACTTACTTCACTTAATGGTGAAATACTCGGATTGCTATTATTATATTTTTAAATATTTAGAATTCTTAAAACTTAAAACACCAGTGAAACAATATGTGTAGTGCTTTTCAAGAGCACACATTTATAAGTCAGTTTCAAAACATTAAGCAGATGTATTAAAGATATAAACGTTAAATATACACTACTAAGCTATTACAAATTAGAAGACAAATTAAGAATATAGCATTATAAATAAGCACTCATAAAGTGAAAATTTAATTAAATTTGAAAAAATTATAATTGAAATACCATAGTAATGTTATTTGATTTTTAAAATCAGTACAATTTTTAAAAACAAAGTGCTTCAGTGGTGTCGTTGTTGAATTGCCAGTGTATTTTTATGCAAATTTTTATAACTGTTGAACTCTTTCTAACTCTATGCAAATGGGTAAATAGTTATAGATTAAAACTATTACAGATTAACTTCAATTTTTTTTTTTTTTTTTTAGCTGAACCATCCTTCTACCTATTGGCAGCTTAGCAGCAGCTCAGCTTGGGCCGGGCATTGAACCGCTGTTGCTCAGAGCTCAAACTCTTGAGCGAGTTCTTAACCAACTGAGCCACTCGGCCGGCCCTAACTTCAAATTTTTTCCTTCTGAATCATTGACCTTCAAATTATATTAATAGGATTTCTTGCTTTATAACTGAGGCATTCTGAGGACTCTCAAGAGTTTTTTGGTGTGTGTGCTCATGTGTGTGCATTTGTTTGCACACGTGTGTGTTTTGTGTGTATGTGTGGATACATGTTTGTGATATGTGTGTATAAGGTGTGTGGGGGGTCTGTGTATGCGTTGTTTGTGGGATGTATGTAGTATGTAGTGAGTGTGTATATGTGTGTGCGTACATGTGGTATGTATGTATGTAAAGTGTGTGTGGTCTGTGGGATATATGTAGTGTGGTGAGTGTG
>NW_017731355.1:1093507-1116396 GCF_001890085.2 Hipposideros armiger
GTGTGAGGGTACATGTGTGTGTGTATGTGTGTATAAAGTGTGTGTGGGGTCTGTGTTCCTGTGTATGACGTGTGTGGTATATGCATGGATAAGGTGTGTGGAATGTGCGTATGTGGCGTGTGGGGTGTCGGGGATGCAGAGCAGGCAGAGGCTGGCCAAGCTCTCTCTAAAATTTGACTCTAAATATGGACCTTTCTCCACCTAATCTTGGCTGACTGTGATTGGAAGGCCATGTTTGGAGCTTGGTTTATCCATGCAGGGACAAAGTGACACAGACCAATACTAGTTAGCAAGGCCAAAAGCCCAATAGAGAGCGCCAACCTCCAAGTCACCCTGCAGCTGCCAGGGCAGGGGAGGGCTAGACAGTTGCCTTACCAGAGAGGAACCTCACAGAGGCTCTGGGAGCCCTGAGGGATGTCAGAGAACCGGTTGGAAGGCCCCTCAGAGGGTATCCAGTCCTCGGTGCTTGTCAACCTGAGGAATTTAAATTTTAGTGGGGAGTAGAATCAGTTTAGTGGACTGCAAAGAGCTATATTTAAAAGTAGAATAAAAAAGTGTATATTACACTAGTTAGGATAAGTACAGATTCTTAGAACTTTTGCTTCAATTCTGTGTGTGTGTGTGTGTGTGTGTACATGTACGATCTAAGATATGATGTAAGATGAATTTATCATTAGTTGTAGTCACTTTACATTTTTATTTTATAATGAGAAATGGAGGGTATTTGAAAAAAGTGATCTGCCTTGTAAGGCCACAGCTAATTAATGATGGTAACAGAGTCTTTCCATTACATCCTATGCAAGGAAGCCAATAGTGAGTCACTAGAAAGGACCAGAATAGTGACTCTTTTCTTCCTATAGTGGAAAAGAGCTCTTTAAGTCATTCCTGAAATATTATTCCTTCTCAAAGTTTTCGTATTTCCTGCAATTTTTAAATGAGAGAATTGGACAAGTTGGCTGATGTTCAAGGTCCCCTTCAACTTTGAAAATTCCAGAGTTCTATGATTTTAAGGAGGTCAGAGAGAGAGAGCGAATGTAGGTGACTCAGTGGCAGTCTACAGGGAAAACCATTTTTACGTAGAAACAGTGAATGTGGGCTCAAGTGTCCCCTTCATCCCTGTGGGATCTGGAGTAAGTCACTGGACATATTTCCCACTGCTCAGATGCTCTATTTCACAGCTACTTTGTGGGAATCAAATGGGATCATTGTGTGAGACGCTTGGGAAAGTGCAGGAGTGAGGCAAAAGTTGCTGTTAGTGATCTTCCGTAGTATCTGGCCTGGTCTTTGCAATCTGTCTTGGAGCCAATCTGCAGGGCCATGTATGGGCATCTAAGACCACCATGGACACCCTTCGTGTACCTATACAAGGTGCCTTAATGTGCCTATTATCCTAGTGATAATCATGTCATGCAATCAATTATTACCTATTTAAACAATTTTCCAGGTGATGAACATGCAATGATAGGATTCTCCTATGAACATTAAAATCAAAACAAAACCTGGGACTGGATGAAACACTGTCTTAACTTTGTCAGTTGCTGTGCCAGCTCACATTAATGACCCTTGTAGCTGGAACGACCCTGCCCACATCTCCAGTCTACATCTCAACCACTGTCCCCTTTACTTGCAGATTCTAGCTACGCTGGCCTTCTCTTAGGTCTTCAAATGTTCTGTGCTTCATCGTTGCCTTTGCACATACTGTTCCTTCAGCTTGGAAAGCTCTTCTCTCCTCCAGTTTTCCTCTAAATACCCTTGCTCAGCCTTCAGATCTCAGCTCAATTGTTAGTTTTTGGAGGCTAAGTTAGGGAGGCTTACCCTATTCGTAAGCTCCCACGGTACCATGAACCTTTACTGTGAGTGGTTTTGATTGGGATTTTGCATTCATTTGTGGAATAGTTTGATAAATGTTCAACTCTTTAACTTCTAAGTTCTATGAGGGCAGGGAGGTTTTCTATCTTTACCTCCCGGTGTATCCCCTACACCAAGGACAGTGGCTAGCATGTAGTTGAGTGTTTACAAATGGTATGCCAAATAAATTAATAGATCTGGAGTCTATAGACCACACTCAGAAAGCATGTATTTCATGCCTGTTTCTAAATGAATGCTATCCACATGCTTACATAATAGGTACTGAATAAATAAGGCCGTTCTTGAGCAACTTGTTTTAATATCTTAAGAATGACCAAAGACAATTCTTCCAGAGAAAGTCAGCCTGGACCTAAACCTCTTCATTGTAGGAAGATTCTGTGTTCTCCATTGGCAAATTCTGTGTTTTTTCTGAATAACAATTTTAGATGCCTCAGTTTCTTTTTGCTGCCTTTTTCCCCCTTGGTGGTTAAGGAGAGAGAGAACAAGAGGCATTTTGTTGGCTACCTCCTCTTTATCTCTCATTCACTTAAAACATTGCAAATTCAAAACCTGTTGGCATTGGTCTTGTATGGGTACCATCCTGTGGTCAGGTCTCACTGTGCACCAGAAAAAAGTATGCGGGGGCTTGCCTATGAAATAGCTAACAAAGAATACTTTAGCATTTCACAAATCACCACTGCCTGCGTTACCTGGTTTAAACTCCACAATACTGTTATGAGAAGACAGCATCTTCCAAATTTTACATGCAATGAAACTCAAAACATTAAGTCACTTGTCCAAGGTAACAGAGAAAGTATTTTGGAGAACAGGACTCAAATCCATTTCTTTAAATTCCAGTGTTTTATATGACTATATTATTCCCCTTTTGTACTCATGTTTCATAGGTTTTATAATACTTCATAATTGTACCCTATATTTTATGACATTTCTTATTTTTCCAGATATACCACATTAATTCATGTGATACAATAACTTCCTGAAATAGGCAGGGCAAGTTTTCATCCCATTTTTACAGATTCAGTAACACTGAGTGGACCCAGTATAATCACAAGGGTCCTTATAAGAGGGAGGCAGGAGGGTCAGAGAGAACAAGACATGTTGATGGAGGCAGGGGTCACAGTCAGAAAGAGAGATTTGAAGATGCTATGCTGCCCACTTTGAAGATGGAGGAAGGGGCCACAAGCCAAGAAATGATATTCTCCTGTTGAACATAAATGTTTCCATTACACACCAACATCAGACAAGGCGGCTCTGTGATTGTGACAGAGCAAAACAACAACAACAACAAAAGATTAGTCCATAATCATAAAATAAGAACAAAAATAAGAACATTATCCAAACCACAAAAATGATCAAAGATGCCCCTTTCCTGACTGATATGAGTGACTGCTGTTTCTTTGCCAATTACAGCTTTACCCTGTCTCATTCCTCCTTGCCTTCTAGGTAAGTGGTTAAGATAATCATGAAATTACCCCTGCTTCCTGATAACATCCAAGGCACAGCAAGGTCCCCCTTCTTTGAATGTTCCTGTAGGTCACCTAACCCTGGCCTAAATTCTCTAAGCTCTCTATCATACCCTCCTACTGAGATGCCCATGGCTCCCCATGGTGTGTGCTATCACTCATTGAAACTAATCAGTAAACCCAACATTGTTCACCTCCGGCTATCCTGGTGGTGTCTGGCTGGAGGACATTGACACTGTGGAATGGCAGGCAGGCCTGGATGTTTCACCATCCTGGAGGGGAAAAGGCTCGTTGGGCCAGCTGCTCAGCTAAAAATCCTAAACCCCTCTGCCAATGAAACAATACTGGATGCAACTGGGTGCCTATTACCCAACATGCACAAGAGAAGGGCTGCTGAGGTTCCTGGTAGAGATGCTTCCTTACAGGTGCATGGCATAAAGGGGCCCAGCAGGTGCAGCTGTGGCCTGCCTGGCTTTCCTCAGTGGTGTCCCTACACAAGGCATCGCTGATCTGTTGTCAATCTATCCAAGTCAACCTCCTCAATACAGGTTCAAAAGCCCCTCACACCTCCACTATTTTACCTATCCCATTCCCCATGTTTTTTACAGCCCACCTTAAGCTGTCCTTCGTGCCTGAACTAATCCCCTGGTTGATCTCCTTCACTGCCACCCCAGCCCCTACTGCCACTGCCCCTGCCAGCACCTCTGCCACAGGTAAGTGCGTCTGTGCCAGCTAGGCTCTGACCTCTGGGCTTCCTTTCTTCTTTTAAAGCCCTGATTGATGATTAACTTAACTCCTCCCCAAATTCTTCTTGGTTGAGCCCAGGTGGCTATCCAGCTTATAACAGCTGCTCTCACCATTTACCAAGTGAGGTCGGATTACAGTAGCTGACTAGGTTGATTTATGGATTTGGGATAATCATGTGGCCAGTGAGGATGTTTGATTTTGGTGGGGTGGTAAGAGTGAGATTCATACCACTCATCTCCCCATCTAGAGCCGAAACTCCCCCAGCACAGAGGCTATACCAGCTGGCTTCCTTATTTGACTGCTTCCGCCCCACTATCTGAGTCATAAGGGTGAGTGCCTAGCACCCCTCAAGCCCTCAATACCCTAGGAGAGGGCCAATCAGGGAACTGATTTTCTGTGGGGTTGTAGAATGACACCTGCTTCTCAGACAATTTCCCCATCTCCCGTTCAAGCCAGCATCAGTGCCTGCAGCTGCCAGGCAGGTGTCAGAGGAAGCCATTTTCAGGAACCCTAGAAGCTTATTGAGTATCGTGACTGGCCTAAGCTGTTTGTTCCTAACTGTGAGCTTCATGGCTTTCTATCCACAAAACATTGATTCTAGAATATTTTTCTTTCTAGGACTGAATATTTTCCCACTTGTCTGACTACTCCAGGACCCAGATCACTCCAGTTAGGGGTGACAGTTAATCTCTGATGTCCTTCTCATCAACCACCTCTTATAACACCTGATGACACTTTACAGAGCAAGGTCAATTTTTTGACACTATTTTTTTTTTAAGATTTTATTGGGGAATTGGGGGAGGGGAACAGCATTGGGGAATCGGGGAAGGGGAACAGGTAAGTTGCTGTCCTTCTGTTCTTCAGTCTAGTTGTGAAAGATGTCGCTTCACTGGCCCATGTTGGTATTATCATTGAGCTCTTCCCAGGTGAGGCAGCCACTCGCCGGCCATTGGACAGCCACTCACAGCGGCTCACGGCAGCTCACGAAAGTTCTCGCCCACTGCCGGGCAGCCCCGCTGCAGCCTACAGTGTCGCCAGCGACTCATGGCAGCCCAGCTCCAGGTCGAGCTGTTGTTCACCATCTTAGCTGTAGAGGGCGCAGCATCACTGGCCCTCATGTGGGATCTGAACTGGGGCCCTGCTGCTCAGAGCTGGCATCCCAAGCCAGCTCCTAACCAATGTGCCACTCAGCCGGCCCTATCTATCTATCTATCTATCTATTTATTTATTTATTTATTTATTTATTTATTTATTTATTTATTTATTTTAAAGAGGAGTACTGGGATAAAGAATTCTCTGATGCCTTAAGTAGAACCAGGTTAATCTAAATGCATGATATGGGGAAATGTCCAAGATATGATGTTAAATGGAAAAAGCAAAAGTTGCAAAAGACTATATATATTATGAGCTCATTTTTATAACCTTATATATTTAACATTTTTATGTATAGGAAAAGGAGTTGAAAGCATATTTACCAATCTGTTATATAGGAATTATGAGAGGACTTTCACTTTCAATTTTTATAGTCATATTTGTTATTTTTGCAATCAGCAAAAAATAAATTTTAAAGAAAAGACTTGGGATAGCAGCTCTTACTTTCATTCCACTTAATTTTTTTAGTATTTCCTACAAAAAAAATATGATTTTTCTTCATCATGATTAAATGAGGTTTTATGTATATCTTTGTTTAAATTTTTATCTGACATTTCTAATTTATTCTTTACTTTCTTTTTTTAATTTTATTGGGGAACAGCCATGGTCACTGTTTACACATTGCTTTCATGCTATAATGGCATAGTTGACTCTTTTAAGGAGGGCGCAGCTCACAGTGGCCCATGGGGGCGTGGAAACGGCAACCTTGGTGTTATCAGCACCACATTCTAACCAACTGAGCTAACCAGTCACCCCTATTCTTTACTTTCTTTTAATATTTCAAAGCACTTCAGATTTCTCACAAGCTTAATGCTGACACTGGCCTGGGGAAATCCGAGAAGCAGAGATCCTTCTCCAGCGTCTCAGAAAAACAATTCCTGCAGGAAGTTATTGTGGGCAGTTATTCATTATATTTATTCAATATACATTATTAAGTGCTACTGAGTACCAGGCTGTATGCTTGATGCCAGGTCCAAATAGTTGACAAAAAGGGATTAAAATTTCAAGGAAACACTCTAGGCTATTGGGTTACACTAGGGCCGCAGGCGTGCCCCAACAATATCGAGTAGTGGTTAAGAATGCAGATTGGAGAGTCAGGCTACTTGAGTTTAGATCCCAGCACCACCATCTAATAACCTCAGGGCCATATGCCAGTTAGGAACTGGGTTGGGTGCTAATAACAATAACCAGAAATAACATAGCCTTAAATAAGATAGAGATTTGTTTCACCTTCATTTAAACAAACCAGTCTGAAGGGAGGCAGTCCGAGGCTGGTACAGCAAGTTCTGGCCATCAGGGACCCAGGCTCCTTCTGTCCTTCTGCCTGACCACTTTTAGCCTGCAGCTCCCTTTCTCAAGGTCACAAGTTGGGGCTAGAGCCTTGGCTGTCGGTCTGCACTCCAGGCAGGAAGCAGGAAGCAGGACAAAGGGGAAAAGAGTAAAAAAAGCCCACGAGGCAGCCTAGGCCCTTTTTAAGAAGCTTTTTTGGGAGACTAATCAAATGACCTCTGCTTCCATTTTATGGGCCATAGCTGCCTGCAAGGGAATCTGGAAAACGTAGACTTTGAGCTGGCCATACTGCCTCCCCAACGCAAGTCAGCTTCTTTTAATAAGTAAGAAGTGGGCTTTAGATCCTGGTAACTATCTGTCCCAGCCCCAGGGTAATAATATTACCCACCTCCCTAAATATGAGGGGATTAAGTAAGATAATACTTGTAAAGTCCTCAAATGTCACCTTCCTTTGTAGTCTTTTTTAGGTAAAGCTGGTCCTCTTTTGCTTAGGGATCAAATAGCACATTCCTCACTCCTAAATCCTTATACTGGCTGGGTTTATGGTAATTTTCCATGATTGTCTTCCCCAACTGGACTTGGAGGTCTGAGGGCAAGGCTTCATTTACCTGTGTACTTGGAGTGCCTACAGAACACTGTAGATTCTCAATAAATCTTTGTGGAAGAAATAAAAACATTTCCCTTCTTTCCTTCCTTGATATAACTTCCTGAAACCATTTTATTCCCAAATCCAAATACCCTCCAAGCCCTAAGCCTTCATCTTTGAAAAGTCACTTTTAGGGTTTGGTCTCCTTAGGGCCGAGATAGAGTGAAAAGAATGATACCACTGTCCTCATATATCTGCTTTGTCACTTATCTGCTGTGTGACATTAGGAAAATTGTTAAACCTCTCTGAGCTTTAGTTTCTATTGGGAAGTAGGGATATAATTGGTGACACTGTGTCTGTGATGTAAGGGTTAAATGAAAGTATTCAGCATGTACCTGGCATGGACCAACACTCAGTACATATTAGCACCTTTGGTCTTTTTTTGATAGTTTTCCCTCCTACCCTAATAAAGCTAGTCCAGGAAGTTAAAAATAGATAACATTTTTTTGAGCGTTTATTATATGCCAGGTGCTACCTTCAGGTAGGTACTATTATAATCACCCTATTCTACAGATGAGGATACAGAAGTTCAGGGAGTCACCCAGCTGGAGGACAGAAGCAGAGGCAGAGTAACCTGGTCACAGAGCTCATGCTTCTAGCCACTATACCACACAGCGTTTTTCATTCCATTTGGCAACATGTAGCCCCAGCATGTTCCCAATCAACTCATCTAATGTCCAGTCATTGAAATCTGGACATGCCAGAGCTCACATCACTCTGGAAGTAGGCCAGGAGGATTCGGGATCAGCTTACCCACAAGGACGGTTTTCTCCGTTCAAAAGTCCCCGCAGAACCTGGTAGCTACTCATTCTTCCAAGAGAACCTCATGAAAAGTTCAAATTAAGAGCCTCAGACCAGTCATCATTGTAAGTAAGAGGCATCCCTACCTCATGAAAATCCAACCTGTAAAAAATTCAAACTTACAAACAAAAAAAAATCATTGTGTATGCATGGGAGGGATAATATGCATTATATAAAGATAATTCACTGTATAAAGTATGGCACTTCAGGCTTCTTTTATTTTGCAATCTTTCCCTGTCTACTTCTAGTGATTTAATTATTAAAAATTCCATTTATGTGAAACGTTACAGTTTTAAGCCAAGTGACATACACCCATACAATTTCATGATCTCGATATTGCCAGGAAATTGCTGCAAATGCTGCTCTATCTGACCCTTTCTCTACTTTCGCCTTTCATTTTCTTCTGAGGAGGTACTTTTTGAATCCAATTATAGGAGGAACTTCATTGAAAATCATTTAGTTATCACAATAGAAAGAAGTTAATTTGGGCTGTGCTGGGAGCCCCCACCAATCGCTACCGTCCCTTTCCAGCCCTGGAAAATTACAAAGTTTGTTTCCCTAGTCATTTAAAGCTTGAAGAGTGTCTGGGAATCAGCAGTTAAGGATCTGGCCACCGGCCAGTAACAATGGTGCAGGGGCATAATGCTAATGACATCATGGAACTTAGAGGCCCGTGAAGGAAGAGACCTTTCAAGGAGCTGGCCTCCCAAGGCTGGCTTTGGCTGTTCCTGGGCAGGCTGTTCTAGTCACCACCTCCAGTGAGGATTAATGATGTGCCTTTCTGACCAGGCTGCCAGTGACAGGGTATGAAATCACCGACAAGAAAGGGCAGAGAGCAGAGAGGAGGAGGGGGAGAGGGGAGAGTAAGGATGAGAATCTATAAAACCTTGGAGAAGAAAGTGAAGCACATACTTTCATTCTGTTTCCGGAAAGTTAAAACCATACTTGAATATGAAGCAGAAGCTATCACCAGCCTTAACTGAAAAAGAATGAGGAACTCAAGTGTTTTGTCATTTTTATGACTGGCCTTCTGGAGGAAACTGCAGCCAACTGCAGGTTTACATTTGAGGAAAACCTGGCCTGGTGAAGCCTCTCCCGACTCTTGCTTATGGGCTGGAGTTCATGCCCATTGCTGGAAAAGGCTGACATTTCCTTGTAAAGCAACACAATGCTGAAATGGGACACAGGGCTTTTCAGCAATCCCCTGCAAGCTCTCCTCCACAGTCCTGCACCTATTTCTTTTAACAGGGCCTGACTAGGGAAGGACAGAAGGTGAACAGGACACAAGCTTTAAGGAGGCTGTCCCTCTTAGGGTTCAGCAAGCGCAGGGTGGGTCCTGAAAGTAAGGTTCTTAAATCTTGCTCCCTAGATGCCTCGCTTTCCCTTGTGCTCCTGCCCTGCCTTTCAAACACCCCATTCATCAACACTTCAATTCTAAGTCTCTTGGTTTAAGATGGGGTGTGGGTATTTTCAAAAGCTCCTTAAGTGATTCTCATGTGTAGCCAGGGTGGGGAGACGCTGCGTTAAGTAAATGGGTTGGTAGCACATTGAAGCAGTCCAACTGAAAGCCAAGAGTCAACCTTGGCTTGATCTTTTCCTGGTATGTTAACTGAGGTAAATAATTCTTACAAATTCCTTTTGATTCAGTCTCTTCCCTATATTATGGGTCACAAAGGATCCTATATAGTGTTGTCAGATAAAATACAGGACACCCAATTAATTTGAATTTTAGATAAACAACATACAATTTTTAAAACTTATCTGAAATTCAAATCCAGCTAGGCATCTGGTAGTTTTGTTTGTCAAACCTGGTGACTCTCACCTTGCACAACATGCCAGAGTGCGTGGACTTGATTGTGGAGGGCAGCGTTTTCTAGTTTGTATTACTGAACACAAGCCGTAGTGGATATGATGTGTTTTATACTGAGAAAAACATCTCCATAGTCAAATAAACATGGCAAACACTGGGTTAAATCAAGTTAATCAGGTTTTTTGACTACTAAGCATCTCATAGCCTTTAATATGCATATGGACACTGTGATCCCCTCAAGTTGGAGACTTACAGGCTTCCCAAACTTCCCCAACGGGGGGACATCTTATAGAACTAATGTTCCAGAAAACTTAATGTGGAAAACATTACAGTGAGAAGTGGGGTTTTAAGGAGGCAACTAACAAAGTCAGACTAATGATTGAAATGGATAATTCCACTTTTAGGAGTAATGATTTGAGAGGGACAAAACTGCAAGCAAGGAGCTCAGATAAGAGTCTAAATTAGTTTGCCATAATGAAGTACCACAGACTGAGTGGCTTCAACAACAGAAATGTATTTTCTCACAATTCTGGAGGCTAGAACAGGGGTTGGCAAACTGCAGCTTGCAAGCCACATGCGGCTCTTTGGGTACATACATGTGGCTCTGAAGTAAAACTGAAATGAAAATAAAACTATCATCGTTTCATTTATAAAATCTTAAAGAATATTATTCACATAATGGTGACTTCATTTGTTTTATGGCTCTCGAATAATTTTTAAATTGTTGTGAGGGACAGCATTGGCTCTTCAGTCTCAAAAGTTTGCCGACCTCTGGGCTAAAAGACTGAGATAGAGGTGTCGGCAGGGTTGATTTCTTCTAGAGCTCGCTCCTTGGCTTGTAGATGTCTGTCTGCCTTCTCCCTTTGTCTTTACATGGTCTTCCCCCTTTGCATGTCTGTGTCCTAATCTCTTCTTCTTACAAGGACACCAATCATATTGAATTAGAGACCATTCACTTGACCACATTCTACCTTAATTTCCTCTTTGAAGGCCCTTCTCCAAATACAGCCACACTGGGAGGTACTCAGGGTATGACTTTAACATATGAATTTTGGGGGAACACAATTCAGCCCATAACAGAGACTATTAAAATAATCCTATTGAAAGATGATAAGGTTGTGAATTAAGGTGGGAGTGCAGAGAAGGGATTGAATCTTAGAAACATTAAAGAGTCAGAACTGAAAAGACAGAGAAATTGATTAGATGTGGTGAATGAGCAAAAGTAAAGCATAGTTTCTAGCACAGAGTAGCACTCAAATATATTTGTTTCCATGTCTTTACTGTTCCCTGAGTCTAGAATAGAATATTTCCTGTTACACAAATTGAAACTCATAATGCAGTGCTGAACTGAAATCATTTTAGGGATAGAAGCATGAACAACAGTTATTAAATGTTTCCTACTTATTTCCAGAAATGTCTGCTAGTTTTTGTATTGGAATGATTGAGTAATCTCTGCATCATCTCTTCCCAGTCTTGGGAAAAAATACTGAGCGTTATGGGAATGCCTGGCTTACGTGTGCCAGACTCATTCGGCTCCAGTGGGTAGAGTTCTGGTCATTCCAAGGAGAACAAAGTTTTGGTGAAGAGCAATGACTTGAACAGATCTGGGTCCCTTGGGGGCTTTGGTCCTCAGGTCCCTCTAAGACATTCTGAAGACCAGTCTAGTCCCTGCCTTCAACCTAAGAGTTAGCCAGAATAGCCAATAACTTTTGGAAATAAAAATCCTACTCAAGTTTTGGTAGTATTTAAAAGAAAATCACTGGTAATTTAGACAAATGGAAAAGTAGCCGAAAGACATTTTGAGTGTCAGCCTTCAGTTCTGCAAAATTATTATAAATAACAAGCTAACTTTACAAAAAAGAAACTTTTGGGATTGCTGGAGTCAGAGAATAGAGACCCACAGGTCAATGCAGCCTTCGAGTACTAGTCTCTGGGCTTTCTTCCTGGCTTCATTTGACCTGGGCACCAAGAATGTCAATGAGATGGCTATGGTATGAAGGGGGATGTCTTGGGAACACCCTGAAAAACTGCCAGAGCTACCACAAGCTAGAACCTATCTTTGCTGAGGTGTATAGAATTCTTGTTGACACAAGTGTTCTTTAAGTTAAAAGCAATAAATTCCTTCTGGTTTAACTTAAAAAAAATAATAAATTAGGAGAACTTGGATTCTTTTCCCTTTGTCTTCTAATGATTGATGTATTTCTGTCTTTGGCCTCTCTACCAATTAAATAAAGATGCTGGCCAAAGTGCAACCATTGCCTATAATCTTTGTCTCTTTTGAGTCTTTAATCTTCCAATGGCTTTTCCCTTTCAGCCTGTACTTGAAGTCTACCTCATTCCAAAGATTTTCCTTGGCCAGTCATTTCATAGCATTAATATTCTGCTTTGTTGTTGAGCTGGAGGCTTGCCCTGCCCTCCTTATTCAAATAATAGCTACCTGCAAGGCAGGAAGGAGTTCCTCTGTGACTCTCCCATGGCTCCCAATACATACCTTGGTTATGGCAAATACTCAACTGGTTGTCCTGAATCTTACTCAGAGCCTCTACCACAACCTCCTCTATATGCAATGCTCAGACATTACTTGTAGTGCTTGTGTTGGCATCTTTTCTTCTTATAACTAATTTAAATGCATCCTACAATAATTTGAGTCCATTTCATACTCCATTTGTAATACGTTTTTGCAAAAATGGCCTAAATCATTCTCTTACTTGTACCCATGCCTCTTTGCAATGTGGCTTTCCATCTCCTACTATCAAGAGATAGAATCTATTTTCCCACCTTTGGAATGTGGGCTGGCCATGTGACCTGCTTTGGCCAAGAATTCACAGCAGAAGTGATGTCATGCCATTTCTAAGCCTACTCCATAAGAGGTCTTGTGAGTTTCTGTTCTTTCTCTTAGAACTTTGCCCAACTACCTACCATACGAAAGTGCTTGAGCTAGCCTGCTAGATAGAGAGTGACCACATAGCCAGTCAACCCTCCACCCCTGTTGGCTTTGGCTAATAGTCAGTTAATCCCCAGAAACAGAACTCCTGACCCGTAGCTGACCATGGATGCATGAAAGAACTATAGTGCAATTAAATTTGAAATTAACAATGAAAAGAAGTTAAAAACAATAACTACAACATATGTTTGGAAATGAGTAAAGCAATCTTCTAAATAAATCATGGGTTACAGAAGAATTCATAATGGAAATGATAAAATATTTAGAAGTAAATGTCAATGAAAGTACCTCATATCACAACCTATGGGAACTGATCCAAAAAAAATGCTGTTAAGGATATTTATAGAATAACTGAGAAAATTTGAGTCAGATATATAGATTAGATAGTAGTATTATATTAAATTTCCTGATTTTGGTAATTATACTATGTTGGAGTGAATGTCTTTGTTTTTAAGAAATATATACTAAAATATTTAGGGATAAAGGCATACAAAATATATTCTCCAATGGATCAGATGATGATGATGATGATGATGACAATGAAAATATCCAGAGAAAAATAATAAAATGTTATCCCAGAAATGGCAAATCTGGGTGAAGTATACACAGGAGTATTTTTTTACACAATTTTTGTAAGTTGGAAATTATTTCAAAATAAAAAGTTTCAAAAAGGAAAACCTGTATGATGCAGTTAAAGCTAAAGGAGACTTTATTTTAAAATCTAAATAGTTCTGCCTTTTAAGAGGGATAGTGGTTTCCCAGACTTAATCTCCCTTCTGAAGTTTCTCTGTTTCACTGATTGGGTAAAACAAAAACCTGTTGTGTGAGAAAAGTGCATGTTGTGCAAATGAGCAAAACAGACCACGATGCCTGTTGTATATGAAACAGCGTCTCATGGTTGCCAACACCTTAGTTAAAAATTGCCTGAGGGATAAACATAGACTAGTGACTAAACAATGATGTCACACAATTGTTTTAAATAAATGAACCAAAAAGGCAACTTGTGCCACATTCCAACTAGGTCATAAAACTTTTTATTTAAGAAGTGTTGACCCCAGGATTTCTCTAAACCTTTTATAATACTTTGTTTTGGCTCCTCTCTCCATGGGCCATAACTCAAAACAGTGAAACCCAATCTCCTTTTAAATGTTTCCTGAAAAATCTGCCTCTTAACTTCAGAAGAGTGCTGAAGTGTCGACACATTTCTGAGAGATTGTTTCCAGACACTCAGCATTATGTAGAAAGGTCCCATGATGGGGGGGACAAGAGCAGGAATATGGCGACACTCTGTGGGATTGCCGAGGAGTAAGTGTGAGGGTGAAGAAAGGAGACAAAAGAGAAAAAGAATCAATGTGTAGTTTTGAAAAGAGCTTGAAGGATAGGTTTGGGAAGTCTACCAGGTCCCACATGTTCATTAGATCTCTCTGTTGCCAGATAAACCTCTTTGGTGAAAAAGGAGAAAGTTCTACACCAAGGGTCTCACAAAGGTTGCATGATTGAGAGTAATTGTTGGAGATGGAAGGGGAGAATACAGGTTCTAGACGTGTGATGTCAGTGCTTTCTCATTCAGTTGACTATGGTGGACCTGATGGGCAGGGTCATGTAAATTGTTTGGGGATCTTACTCATTTTGCAGCAGACTCATTTTTGGGGTCTTTTTTGGGATATTAGTCTCCCTGGTCCATCAGACTCACAGTCTTGAACTTGTGTTACTTGACAAAGTCATAGCAACCTTTAGGTCAATGACAAAGCATATTGATAGCCAGAGGGAGGCTAGAAAGTTATGCCACTTTTAAAAGATAGCACAATTTAGGCTTTTAATGAATTTTCTACCACTGCATTTTATGTCAGTGTCTATTTTAATTAAAATTACTTCAGAATGCAGAACATGGGACCAACTCCAGAAGTTCACATTTCATTACTGGCAAGTATAGAGGCTCAGGAAATACTGGCAAATTTCTAAGTTGTGCCTAACAATCATCATCTCTTGGGAGATGGCCATGCTATTGGGGGTTCCAGCCCTGGTCCCTATTTCACCTGACCAAAACCCTGTCACAGCTGTTTCATAGAGGAAACCTTCCCAGATGACGGATGGGCCAAGTTTGAGAATTCCTCATTTACCAGGGATAACTGTGATTACTGTTTTCTAACCATTACTCCCCAAAAGTTATTAGTTTTGAAGGAAAAAGGAAGAAAAATCTGGCTAAATGAAAATATATATCTCATAGAACCAATCAGTGAAGTCTCCGGTGAGGTTAGTGCTAGAAGATAGCAATGTTGAAATTTCTCCTATTAGCCCAGATTTTATAGATACCCAAAATGCTAAATAATAATAATAATAATAATAATAATAATAATAATAATAATAATAAACAACAATGGAGCCCATCTCTACTCCTCTCACCAAAGGGTTTCACTGAACACCATTTGAAAACCTTCAGCTTAAGAAAATGAGGCCCAGAGACATTGAGAGCCATCCCCCAGGCATGCCAGCTAATTGGTGTCAGCGCTAGGACCACAGCCTGTTCACCCACAGAAGCATTTGCTCATTGCCTGGAAGTCACTGCATCGTGAAAAGGGTATGGCAGGCACCGATTTCTGCCCCCAGTAATTTTCTGTGTAAGAAAGACGCTGTCAGAGTCAGCACACACAAATGTTATTTCAAGCCCTCTGAATACGGTCAGCCAGCCTCAACTCTTCGTGGCATTTATAATAACATGCAACAGATTGTGCCTCCAGGAATTCGCATGACTTCTTCTCTACCCCACATGAGGTACGGCTGTAGAGACTGTAAAAAAAGCAAACGAGGCAGCATATGTGTATTGTTAGGAACCCATGGATGGATCCACTCTGACCAGGGCTTAAATTAGGCATGCCATCACGTAGTTTGGCAAGGATTTTGTTTCTTTGTTTTTTTTTCCAGGGAGAATAGGGAGAAAGGGTAGGAGGACACTACTTCACATAATAGCATGGTTATATTTATGTACTATTTAAAAACTTTGCAGTGTTCACCCCCATACTACAAATTAAATAAGTATCACAATAACTGTGAGAGCAGAGGAACAATATTTTCCTTATTCTGCTAACAAGGAAAGGAAGGAGAGAGAGGTTATGTGGTTTTGCCCAAGGCCACTCCATCGGTTGGTGACAGATGGAATGATCAGTCAATGACTGAAGCGGGGAACATCCCATTTTATTTCCCATCAGACTCTAGGCTGGATTCAGGCTCTGCCCTTCAGCAAACGCGCTGTAGACCCAAACAGAGGGGCTGTTCTAATTTGAAAGAACAGAACAGAGAAGGCATTCTAATGGTGTATGGACCAGGGGAAGAAACAAAAAACAAAACAAACACAGAAAGATGATAACAGACATCACAGCACTCCCTCTGACCTATGTGCTCTTCAGAATTATTTATAGGTCATTTATATCCAAATATAGATTTGCATTTGGTGGATAAGCTCTGGCACAATCGATTTACATCTCCTTTGGAACCTATCGGCTGGTTGAAACTACCTTTTCCTATGAAGAGTTTTGGATCATTTTAATTCACTCCTTGTGTAAGACTAAAGCCACTTCTTAAATGAGGAGTGGACTTCGAAAGGAAAGGTCTGTGGCAGTGCCAAAGCAAGCCCCAGGAGTGAGAGGACTGATTCGGCAGCTGTCAGGACAGATCAGCTCACGGAGTGAGAAGCAGGCTGAAGGGAGGGAGCTCGGTCTGCAAGCACAAAGCTGGGCATGTTGGTCCAATTTTTCAAGCTGCTTCTCTTCCTGGTGGAGCCACCCATAAGATCCCACACGCCTTGCCACGTCGTCTGATGGAGGTAGAATGCTACCTCTGGCACATAAGTCATTTCTAATTTAAGTGGCATTACTGGGGCCTGAAACATCCAGGCTCAGAGCTCCTGAAATAACACAGGTTTCTCAGTGGCTTGACTGAGTGCTCCTGGAACTCCTTTAAAATCCAAAGGATGAGTAACCCTGGGTTCATTTCTGCACAGAGGGCTGGGGAAAGACCCAAATACAAGCTGCCAACAGTGCAAATTTTGTAAAGCAAATCTAATGACCAAGTGATTACTTTTCAGATCAAAACCTGTTGAGGATTAAGATGTCTGTCTAGCAACCCAGGGTTTTGTTCGTATGCCTGTTTCAACTATACCAGTAGCTTCAGGAAATGGCAAGATAGGTCTGCCCGTAAGTATGCTAGCGTCATCCATAAAGGATGTTTGTGCATGGCTCAGGCAGAACCAAATTTGGTTAAAAATGCTTTTCAAATAGGGAATCACTTCCTGCTCAAAGAGAGTTTCTGACTACCCAGAGGGTGATCCTGGGAACTTCTGAATCTTAGAATACACATGAATATTGAAGAACAAATTCAGGTGTTTGGGGAACATGAATTCTTTCTTTCTTTCTCTTTCTAAGTGACCCATTAGAAGCCCCTGACAACATTTCTCAGGAGCACATCTGCCTTGTGTGCAGGGAGCTGGAAAGCTGTCCTTGGTATGGCAGCTGATTAGTCCATTGACCTTGGGCTAATCATTTAATTCGTGATTGGTAATTCACAAAGTCATGATTACTGTGATCCAACAGAAGTGAGCTTGCCTGGGCATGGGCACCCAAGGGTTGTCATTTTAAGAATGTATTTCTTGGGCCGGAGGAGTGGCGCGATGGTTAAGAACTCGCTTGGGATGCCAGAGGGCCCCGGTTCAGATCCCACATATGAGGGCCAGTGACACTGCGCTCCACAGCTAAGATGCTGAACAACAGCTCAACCTGGAGCTGGGCTGCCGTGGGTCGCCGGCGACGGCGTAGGCTGCAGCCCCTGTGGCAGTGGGTTGCCATGGGCTACCGTGTGTAGCCAGCAGCCAGCGTGAGCGGCCAGCAGCCGCCGTGAGCGGCCGTCCAGAAGCCGGCGACTGATCTGCCTCACCCGGGAAGAGCGCAATGATGGTGCCAACTTGGGCCAGTGAAGCAATGTCCTCCACAACTAGATTGAAGAACAAAAGGACAGCAACTTGTCTGTTCCCCTTCCCCTAATTCCCCAGCACTGTTCCCATCCCCCCAATTCCCCAATAAAAATCTTAAAAAAAAAAATGGATTCCTTGGGAGTGGAGGCAAAATGCTGATGGAATTAAAGGGGCCCAGGTTTGAATGCCTTAGCAGTGAGTTTTACCAGGTTCCCTTACCTTTCAACAAGCTCTCTGGGCTTTTCAGTGGGCCTGGGGAGGCATAACCTACTTTGGCTCAGGGGTTCAGAAGCAAGACTTGGGTGGTTCATTAGCCTGTGCATGGGAGTGTTGGAAGAGGCCTGAGTAATGCTGTTTTCATTCACCATTGTCCCACCAGAGCAATCTTCTGGAAACATAAATTAAATGTTCCCACCCCCTGCTTAAAATGGCTTTGCATTGTTCCAAAATAAAAGTCAAACTCCTCATTACTGTTTACATATCCCCCATGATCCAGTCCCTGCCTACCTCCCCCACCCTTGCTGTCCGCATCCCCTTTCATCTAGCCACAAGGGCTCCATCTCAGTTCCTCCAACAATCAAGCTCTTTCCATCTCAAGCACTCCCTTCTACCTCTTGACTTTTTAGTTTCTATTTCTCTTTCAGTGCTCACCTCAACTGTTACTTTCTCTGAAAAAGCCTCCAGAACCTTCCTTCCCCGCCCTACCCCCATTAGATGAAATAAAATCTCTTCTAATGTTCTTGAAGAGTATCCTAATGTTTTTCGTTAGGGCCTTTATCACAGTTGATAATTACACACTTAATCATATACTTATTGGATTAATGCCAGTCTCTCCCGCTAGATTATACGCAATGCATGTTCAGCACTGTATCTCTAACGCCTACCACAGTGTCTGGCACACAGCAGACGCGTATACAGCAATCTCATTAGGATGGGGGTGATGTGAAGTGGGAGACAGCAACCTTACTGTAGAAACCCAGAGCACTGCTCTGGTCCACACCTGCGGGCCTCAGTGGTTAATGGCCACTGACAGGCCAGCTAGCTGAACAACTGCTTTTGGAAGAGCGCTAACACTTGTGAATAAAACAAGTCCATTATTTTCATTAGCTTTAGCTGGTTAGGACACTGAAGGGATTTGAGAAGAGATGAACTCCCAAACTGTCCTGTTCACTTTCCCGAAGCACAGAGCCAGCTTGAATACATCCCACCACCTGCCCTGTCTCCAGAGAGCGAGCACACAGGGCAGGGAGGGAACATGTGTGTGTGGGACTCTGGCCTGACACTGAGATTCAACACAAGCAAATACTTAAGAATATGCTGACAATGGGGCTATGTCTCTTCAATGCACTGGAGACAAAAACCTTTGTTGTAAAAACAAATCACTCACAGAGACAAGAATGTCCCTGAGTCCGTCCGTAGTCCTGACCCTTTCTCAGTCTGCCTAAGAGACGCTGGGTCTCAGATGGATGAGCCAAGGACCTGCCACTGAGAGGTTACTGTGTCTGGTAACCCAGCTGACATTGATAAAGCATGGACTGTGTCTAATAGGAGCTTGGGAGATAACGGGAGGGGCACAGCATAAAAGGCTACTGGTGTATCTGTGTAGATCAGCAGTTCTCAACCTGTGGGTCGTGACCCCTTTGGGGGTCGAACGACCTTTTCACAGGGGTCGCCTAAGACCATCGGAAAACAAAAAGATATTTACATTACGATTCATAACAGTAGCAAAATTACAGTTATAGAGTAGCAACGAAAATAATTTTATGGTTATTATGGTTGGGGGTCACCACAACATGAACTGTATTAAAGGGTCGCGGCATTAGGAAGGTTGAGAACCGCTGGTGTAGATAGACAAGAATGCAACAATTAGAGAGGAATTCCAAGGCTACACAAAAACTGGAATGTGATGATATAACAGATTCCGCTCCTGAGCAGTGAATCTCCCCTGCATTATGGGTGAGCTGCGATCATTCAGGAAGTCTTCCTGGAGGAGGTAAATTTGAGCTTTAAAGAAAAAAATTTGGATTGGCCAGGAGAGCTGAGCCGTGAACAGCTGGGCCCACAGTAACCAGGCTGCCTGGAGCTGAGACTCTGTGTTAGAGTTGTGTTTTGGGATGCCTCTATTCAACCATTTTGGAAAAAATAAATCCCTTTGTAGCATCGAGAATAAACTGCCCATCTACGTGATGACAGTAAAGTATTGTTTTTCTTTTGAATTGGATGCTGGGATGTTATGCAGTCTCAGTGTCTCTCTGATAGACTAATCCAGGATTCCAAGTAGTAATCACTTTGTCCCACCAGCTGAATAAGGGCCAAAAAGAAAATAATATAATTTGGACTGTACACTTTTGATTACAGTTGTTACTCCTGGTCTGAATGATCCTCCATGGAAACACCGAAGTCCTACTGAATTTTAAGCAATTATATCCACTTAGCTACTGTGGACAGGAATAAAAGAGGCAAGAATAAAAGGCACAGGGCATACCATAGTGGCAATTACTTTCCACAAGGAGTCAAAGATTGGAAGTGAAGCTAAACTTCAGTGACAATAGCATCTCTTTTAAGGCAAGCCATTTCCCTAGGAAGAGTTTGCAGCTTGGAGCGAAAACAGGACAATAAAAGATCAAGGATGTCTTTCTAAGGCTGCAAACAGAGTTGAAGTTGGTCTGCTTTTGGTCCCTTTAAAAGCTAGGACAGCAGCAAAGAGCCCACATTACATTTTCTATAAACCGGCCAAGCATCTCTTCTCTTAATCCATAAACCCCCAGTATTTGCAGAGAACAGGCAGGGAGGGAGGTCCTGGAAGATCAGGCCTCTGTCTCAGCAGGCATCACTCAGCCTGTCTTCCCTCGAGCAGTTTTCTGCACTTCTCTTCCACCTTTCCCCTGTCTGTCCTACTCTGGAAGTCACTGGTCTGTGCTCTCCTCACCTCCCATGGTTTCTGCACCTTCATTTCCAAAGGCAAGTGAAAATAGTGCCTGGCTGCGCAAATGGGCACTTCCAGGGTGTTAGCCTCCTCCCCCATTTTCCCTAAAGTATTTGGTAGTCAGACCTGGGAACTGATTCCAGAGCAATGAGGTCAGAGCTACTGCCAAAGCTGAAGCCAAATTGGATTTTGTTGAGGAGGTGGTCTTTTGTCATTTTCATCTCCAGATAGAAGACCTGTTTTCCCAGAAAGTAAAATAATAGAAGTAGCCCAAAGTGGGTGACTCTGCAAACAGGTGGCTGAGATCTCTGGCGAAGGAAGGGGGTGTTCGTGGGTACTGGGCTCTCCTTGTGAGCGCGTCCATCATCTCCTGCAAGCAGAGCTTGGAGAAATTTTGTCCATTTGTTGTAGTTTTCCCAGGTGGAGAAAGGGAGATTGGGACTCTACTAATGACCATTATCGTGACCATTATCAGCTGACTTTGGGTTAGGCCTCTCAAACTTTAACATGTACGAAGATCTTCTCAAAATCCCTTTACAACGCAAATCTCCTTTCAGTCTGAGACAGACCCTGCACTTCTACCAAGCTCCTGGTGATGCTCATGCCTTGGTCCCTTGCAGATTTTGAGTAGCAAGAGGTTAGGTTTTTATTTTCTGCCTTCCTATCCCCCGCTGGGCTGTGGCATTTTATCAAAACAATGTGGTAGAAGTGAGGACCAATTACTAGCCTCCTGAATCATCCATTGTTAGAACTGTTTCTTGCAGTTACATCAAAAAGGTCCGTCCCTGTAGTTCCCCATTGCACAAGAAGCCCATTTGTAACACAATACCGTGGGCAAGCAAGCCACTATGGAAAACAGTGTTGGCTCTTTTTGCCCCCTGCCAGGTGGCTGCTGATTGATAGAGCAGAAAGTTTTATGTGGTAGCGTTTGCTGGTGCTGGTTCTGAAGGGGTGTGGAGCACTTGGGTGCAGCAGTTTCCGCTGCCATTTGTGGCGCCAGCCCCTCAGCCCTGGCTCTGCTGGTGGGAAGGATGAGGTGGAAGTCGGGAGGGACGCATCAGGCAGTTCTGCAGCCCAGGGGGTATTGTGTTTCACTTTCTCTGCTAGAGGATGTCCCGCCTTTTATAAATATTTATAGAACTAATTACCTCTTGAGAGTGCCCAAATGTTGGGGGATGGTGAGGAGGTGTTGAAGGGAGAAAAGAGGAAGAAGGTAGTGTTATATCAGGCTTGGAAAGGGGGTTGGGGGGTGGGGGGAACCCTGAGGGTTTGTTTCAGGCCAGTCTCCTCACCCGGAGGAAGGAGTTGGACTAGGATGCAGAGGTTAAACCAGGAGTCTGTGGTTTAAATCAGTAACTCCCTGCAGTCGTAAGTGATGTTTAGTCAGTGTGTAAACTTTTCTAAGGCTCAAGTCCATAGATTTCAACAAATTCTCAAAGGGTCCGTGATTCACAAGAGGTTAATCAGCACCTTTTAAATCAGTATCATCTTCTAGTCCCTCCCAGAGTGGATATTTGGAGCACTGGGCTTCCAGAAGCAGCAGACATCAAGCTCAGGCCACGAGATTAGGAGGGAAGTTTTCTAGCAGAGGTGGAAGGAGGTCAGATAACAACCCTACTTTACAGAGGACAAGCTGAGCTGCAGTCAATCCAAGTGACTCTCCTAAACCACAGAGTTAGAAGCTGAGTGTGGACCAGAACCCAGACCTGACACACAGAGCGCAGGTCTGCACTGGAGAAAAGCCGCTTCAATCAGGCCCTTGTTTCAGAAGGGCAACACATTTGTGGCCACAGCACCAGGAGCCCAGCTGGTTATTTCTAGCTTGCTGAATGTCAAAAATCCAGGCCGCTTCTCACAGCAGCCTCCACTTGTCAGACTAAATAAATCAAGGCAGCAGCGAGTCAAGCAGACAAATCATCTGCCCCCAGCACCGGCCCCCCTGCACCCGTTCCGCCTGCGCCTGCACCTGACACTGTCCCCGCACAGCCCGCATGCCCCGCGTCCTGTGGGTGGCCGCTCCCACCTGCAGCCCACATGTCACGCCTGTGTGGCTGCCACGGTTTTCTCAGTGTGGAGCCAGCTTGGTAGCGAGGCTGGCTGAGTGTGACCATAGGAGGTTTTTGACCCCAGTGACGAAGTGGACAGGACACTCAGCCTTCTCTCTGGTCCTTTTTGGAATCTCCCACCTTCACTCCCTTTGCTTGCTTCCTTCTCAACACAACTCCCACCCCCCACCCCAGTTCTTCTCTAGATCCAAATCCATGATCTTATTTATGTC
>NW_017731355.1:1124431-1128599 GCF_001890085.2 Hipposideros armiger
AGAGACAAGAAACATCAATTCATGCTTGGTCATCTCCAGCAAAGGGATAAGGAGAGTGCCGCTTAACAGTAACAGAGTCTTATATGTGCCAGTAATGTGAACCCTCCAGGGGGGTTTGCACTTAGTTCTCTCAACTATTTCCCAGGGAGACCTGTGATTTAAAATAACAGGAACCAAGAGCTGTGAGCTAGAAAAGTTGGAGACAAGCGATTTCCACCTGGAGAAAGTCACTGCATCTCTGTGCAGAGACAGGTGCCCTGATTTTGGTCTGTAAGCTGGAGGAGTTCGCTCAGAAGAGACAGGTGGGAGAAGAGGCCACTTAGTGTCTTCCTGGGAGGAGGTAAGCAGTCTGACTCTTGGTGGAAAACTTAGGTGTGATTGTGTGATTTTTCAGCCCTGATGAGAGGCAATTACAAAGGCTTTGCCTGGCAGGCCTGGGTGGGTTGGGGGAAGCTACCGTCCCCACAGGTGTACCATCTCAGGAGGGAGGTGCAGTCAAGGACTCAGGCCTCGGGTTGGCCTGCTCTTTGTATATTTACATTCCTAGCCCAGAGGCGCCTTCATTCCTAAGTCTGTCTGTCTGAGCCCTTGGGCCAGGTCCTGTGAAGGTGCCTCCTTAAGGGGGTAGGGGAGGGGAAGAGGAGGAAACTGTGAGGACACTTTCCCCATTCTGACTCAGTACCCAATACTTTTCCACTCCTAGCCCTCCCCCTTCCACCTCAGATCCACAGAACTGCCTGTCCCTCCACCCCAATCTGCTTCATCAGTGAGACGACCCCACATATCTATGCTGATCCACTGTCCCTGGAGCTGATATGCAATTCCATGGGAGAAAATGGAACAGAGGTTTGGGCACCTTCTCTGGGTTTAGACTCTGGCTTATACCATTTCTGTGAGTGATTAAAGGCTTGTTGCTTTAATTGGCTACCCTGACACCTGACAGCATAGTCAATTTTCTCTCTCCCAGCTGAGTTGACAGAAGACACTCCTTCAGCTCCCTACCTGCTGGGAGCACACACTCAAAGCATGGCCCCATTTCTATTGGCTGTTACGGCTTCTCCCACATATGTTTCTATTGCATTTCTAGACTCAGTTTCTCTGTCTCTCTCACACATACACGAACAGTAACTGAGAACAAGAAGAAACCCAGGGTTGCCATCGGGGCTGGGCAGGGAGTCAGCAGGAAAAAGGATAATAATGAAGTAGGCCAGATCCAGACCCCCAGACTGTGAGAGCTTCCCCGCTTCTTCCTGTCTAGACGACAGAGGAGGCACCAGAGTCCGAGAGGTGAGAGGTGACTACTTGGCCAGGGTCACCCAATTAGAACCCAGATCCCAATTATTTCCAGGCTGCCTCCTTGGTCTTCTACTTCCTGCTACAGGTCCTGTGCAGGGCTGTGTCCCTGGGTGCCCAGGCCTGTGCTAAGCCCTCTATTGTCAGTATCTCAGGGAGCCTGCAGTCTAACGGAGGAAGAGAAGACTAGACAGGGTTCTCAAACTGGAGTGCNTAGGAGTTAGGGGAAATGGGGTGAGGGTGAATGAGCATGGCAGGAAGAGAGAACACCTCGCAGGTAAGACCTGAACGAAGGCAGGGTGGCTGTGCATGTAAAAAGATGGGAGCAAGGAGCATACGATGAGCTAAGGCGGAGCCAAGAAGGGACTTTTCAGCCTGAGAATGGAGTGTGGACAATGCAGGGCTTATTTTTTTTAATAGGGAAGTAACCAATCAGATTTACTTTCTTAAGTGGGACTAGAAGCAGAACTCCCTAAGTCCCAATACAGGGTCCACAGAATTTTCAAGGGCAGTGGTCATGTTTTCCCACTTGGAGCTCAAATTACTCAGTTTTCTTCTGCTCACCCCCACCCTGCCCTGCTGCTTTGTTCTTATCCTTAGCCCCACGGTGGCTGGTGTAGCCTTCTATATCCCATCCGCCTTTGCCTAGCCTTTAGGTAAGATGCTAGGTTGATTGTACTTCCAATCCACCACCCTGTTTTCAGCCATTCACTAACTCATTGACTCAATGAGTGTTTATTAAGAGGTTGCTATGTGTCAGGTGTTGTGTTAAGTCATTGGAAGATACAGAAGGGAAGGCTCACATGTTTCCGATCTCAGCTTCAGATTTGTCTAGTGGTTCCCCCAACTTGCCCATGCATTAGAATTATCTGCAAAGCCTTAAAAATATATAGCTGACTGAACATCACTTGGACTGACTAAATTGGAATCTTTGGTGGGTAAATTCCAGGGAGCCATATTATTAAACCTTTCCTCCAGGTAATTCTGTTTGAGAATCAGAACCACTGAACCTTAGAGGAATGCTGAACTGGAATTTCTCTGGTGGCTGTTCTTCTGCATGGTAGATGGGGAGGACAAACCCAGAGTCTGGTTCCTGACCATGAGACAGTCAGAAATCACCAGAGAGGAAGACGGGACAAGTTCAGTCCAACTGAGCTGCTCATGTGCCTTCCAAGAAGCAAGAGGTACAGGCAGCAGGGCTGGATGAATGGAAGGGTGGAGTAGAGGATGTCGGGAAGCTGGGGTCAGCTGTGCTTGCCTGGACGGGATAGTGTCTCTTTCTAGACCTAAGTTATATTAATTGTCTGGTTAGAAAGCACTCCAGCTCTCTGGCTTGTGACACAAACACTCTTTTTTCAGCACCACATTGGGTGTCACGGTCAAGAACTGGGGATGAATGCACTGGCCTGTTTCAAATGGTGGCTGTGATGAGTAACTAATAAAAGATAATCATCAAGTACATTATACACAAAACCATAAATCTCCACCAATTAAGTCTGAGTACCTGGGGCGAATTGGAATAAAGGGGATCGGTTAGCTCACTGTCCCTCAGCTGCTTTTGGCCACTCTCTAAGAGACTCCAGGAAGGGGCAATATTGTCTGATCATGCCTGGAATCTCACACTCCGGAGGATGGGTCTTCGTGGGGTTTGAGAGGATTAAATATCCAGTACCAGCAATTTTCTGTCTCTTAGTGAAGACTGTTCTGAAAAATCTAATTATTCAGTATTTGTTGAGATCCAACTATGGGTCTCAAACATGAATATATGTGCAATCCACTGGGAACGCACGACATAATTGTGTGTAAAAGTATTAATGGGTAAATATAAGACTTAGAAATTTTCAGATCATGCAAGAACTGGTTTTGTGGTTGTTTGAGATTCTGTATCCTGACCACTTATACTCACAGCATGTATTTGAGTGCAACATATTCTGATATACACACGTGTTAGATAGTCTTTGCCCTCAAGAAGCTTAAAATCCAATAGGAAAGGCAGGACATATCTGTTACCAGGAATGACGATTTTCCTTGGTTCTTGTCTTCTTGAGAGAAAGAGTTCAGTCAAGAGGCTGGAGTGAAACAAGCACCAAAGTTTATTTGTAAAGCAAGTACACTCTGAGCCTGGAGCCGTCTGACCTGAAGGTGGGTAGCAGCCCAGCGCCTCTGGGGCCCTGGCTTTTTATCCCATACATTAGGCTCTCCTTCTCCTCCCCTTTTCCTTTTTTTTTTTTTCCTCCTTCATCCTGGTGTGTTTGCACTAACCCAAGTCTTTGTTCTGGCTACTTGCTTCAGTGGGTTTACAACAGGATGTTGATAGCACCACTGGGTTACCTGTGGGGCCCTCTTAGTTCCTCCTCCTTCTGCTCATGCTTACCTTCCTACCTACTCTACCATCCCCTGCCCCTCAAGAGTTTGAGACCCTGAAATCTTTTAGGAGAGGGATAGTGTTGTCTCTTCTGTAGCTACTTCCTGCTGAAAAGGGGTGGAGTCATCATCCAGGTCTTATCCTCTTGCTCTGTCAAGATGGAGGAGGTGTTTTCCATATATCTATATCTATATCTATATCTATATCTATATCTATATCTATATCTATATCTATATCTATATCAAGGGGGAGGTGAAACCTGTGGGCTATAGCATCAAGAGGAAACTGGTACATCTCTAGGGTCTCTATGTCCAAGCAGACTGATTGAATTCCCTGAAGAACTATCGTCTTGACATGGAACTGTTGTAAAATAGAGGAAACACATTTGACAAGAAGATTAAAAAGACAGGGCCCAAAGATTAACAGTAAAACTAAAACTATCAGCAGGCCTATAAAGGGCAATAACCAGGAAAAACTAGGAAACCATTCCATAAATGTATCTTAGAAATT
>NW_017731355.1:1130145-1132456 GCF_001890085.2 Hipposideros armiger
TGAGGCTGGTTATATGAAAGCAAAGAGGATGGAGTGAGGCCCATTATAGTATAAAACTGATTTTTGGCCTTGTAATGTTTAAAATGGCATGGCATTTAGGGTCTGGATTATTGTGTCATTACTTATGGGATATGGGACATGTTCTTAAATTAGTTTGAGCATTTTTTTTTGACCTTCTGGTCTTAAATGACAAATCCAGCAATGAGACAAGTTTTCACCCTTGGTAATACTCCAAGAAGAATTGACAATAAAGTTATTTCCCCATGGTAAGCTTAGGCAGTCTATTAATATAAAGTTCTCATGATGGGGGGGAAGGGGAGTGGTAAACCACCAGGAAAGGCCCTCAACATGGCTAATTTATCTGTTTCTCCTTCCAGAATAGAAGCTTGAGGTCTTCTAGAGGCTCGCAGGAGTATTGGGGTTCAGTTGGCAAGTCCTCTTCTTCGTTGGTTTTCCAGGGTTGTATACAGGAGTGATGTATCCAGCTAGGGATTCCTGGCACCTTAACAGCTGTAGGAGTGGAAAGGAGTACAGTAGAAGGGCCCTTTCAAGTGGGGCGTAATTGGGATGTGGGGCTGCCATCCTTCCAAGATCTAATGAGTATCTTGCTGCCAGGTGGGTACTGGGTTGGTGATGGTGAGTTCTGTCTGGAAGGCAGAGGCAGATCCTTTTGCCCGTAGGCCCTGAGGGCCTCCAGGAACTGTCTTAGGGAGATGACATATTGAAGGAAGTTTGTAGCTTCTGTATCTAAGAGTATGTCAGATGACAGGAAGGCTCTCCCATATAAGGCCTCATAGGGGCTTAACTGTAGAAAAGCCTGGGGGCTTATATGAACCTGTAATAGAGCTATTGGCAGGAGGTTGAGAGGTTTTTTGTTTTTTGTTTTTTTTAAGCTGAGCCATCCTGCAGCCTGTTGGCGGCTCAGCGGCTGCTCAGCTCGGGCCGGGCATCGAACCGCTATTGCTCAGAGCTCAAACTCTTGAGCGAGCTCTTAACCAACTGAGCCACTCGGCCGGCCCCGAGAGGTTTTTTTTATTTGTTTGTTTTTGTGATGAGCTTTATTTTATTTTCTTATTTAAGGAGGGTGCAGCTCACAGTGGCCCATGTGGGGATCGAACCAGCCACCTTGGGAGTTATCAACACCACACTCTAACCAGCTGAGCTAACTGGCCACACCCCGAGAAGTTTTTTGATAGAGCTTTTTCTTCACAGGGAGGATTGGAGTGTTACAGGAAGATGAACATGGTTTTAATAGACCATACTGGAGAAAGTTATTAATAAGGGGCCATGGGCCATCCTTTATTTCCAGTTTCGGTGGATATTGTCACTGAGAGGGGTATTTGGAAGGGATCCTTAAGTTGAATTTTAATTGGGACAACATTTTTGGCTCATCCCAGGACTTTGGTTATTCAGATTTCGGGGTTGGCTGAATCTAGCCATTCAGGTTCCAAGATAAGGGTCTCTCCTTCAGAAAGTAATGCAAGTATATTAGGGAAAGGGGGTTCAAATACTAGATGTGCTCCTGGCTTCTGGAGAACGACCCTGCCCAAGATGGGACTGGGGCATTTTGGCATAATCAGGAAGGGACGTAAGGATAGTTTCCTCTCATGAACAACATAGGAGTGGGGTAAACCTCTGGGTCGTAGGATATCCTTCAACCCTAACTATTTGACAGGTTTTAGGAGAGAGAGGACGGGAGAAAGAATTTAGCTTGGAATAGGCATCTCCCATATTAAGAAATGTATGGTCCAGCCGGCCATGTCCAAGGTTGCCCTCAGCTCCATCCCCTTGATGATGATGGTGCCAGTTTTGGGAACCAGACAGAGTGTTGGGTCTCTTTAGTTCAAGGCCAGGATGGGTTGGGGAGTCCAAATGGGGGCCTTTCGTTCTCCAGGCAGTCTTTTCCCCTATGGCCGAACTCATTGCATTTAGGACATGGTGTTCGTGGCTTCTTCTGGCATCTGCACTTCCAGTGTCTGGACTTTCCACAGTTGTGTTATCTTCCCGGGGTTTTATTCCCTGGGTGACCTGGAGTTGGCTGTCGGACTTGTAAAGCAGCCAGTAATTGAGCCTGTCTCTTAATTCTTTGCTTTTCTTTCTTCCATTTCCTCTCCCCAGCCTTTTCTTCTTTCTAAGAGGGGAATCCCGAGGGATAGAGTTCTGGTAAAAGGCAGAGTGGGAGGCGGGGAGGAAGGCGTCCCCTCTCCTTCCCCGTCTCTGAGATACCTTCTGAGGCAGAGCGTCCCTCACCTCAGACCATGGGATGGGCCTGTTCCTGTCCCCCTGAAGCTATGGAATTACATGCACATTA
>NW_017731355.1:1138916-1141895 GCF_001890085.2 Hipposideros armiger
ATAAAAAATATATTTGTTCCTGGCACAAAGCTCCTCAAACCCTTGGAATTTCCTGTGATGAGAGTAATAAATGTGTCTTGTTATGTTAATGAGGTGACTTGTAGAAAACACCTAAGGATGGGGGTTGGTTACCAATGGAACCAACCAGTTGATTAGAGGGTTAGGAATTCTAGTCCCACTCCAACAACCAGAGGAGAAAGAGGAGCTGGAGATCAAACCAAGTTCCATCACCAATGGCTAATGATTTAATCATTGTGCCTATGTGATGAAGCCTCCATAAAAACTCAAAAGGACAGCTTCAGAGAGCTTCCAGGTTAATGAACACGTGGAGATTTGGGAAGAGTAGTATGGTCTGAGAAGCACGGAAGCTGCATGCCCTTTCCCCGTACCTTGCCCTGTGCATCTCTTCCCATCTGGCTGTTCCTGCGTTATAGCCTTTCATAATAAACCAGTAACCTAGTAAGTAAAATTGCCATACCAGAAGCGATATGGGACACGGAGCCTTTCCATTGTGATCACAAAATATGGTGAATGTTGCTGCCGAGTGCCATCCAACAGAAAGGCAGGGATCTTCAATACGGGAAGCGGTTCGTCGAACCTTAGTAACAGTGTGTGACAAGTTTCAACTTGTTCAGTGCAGTCAGTCAGGGGTGAGCTACGATTGAGAGAAGGTGTATTTTAAAGTGTGCCGTAAATCATCCTCCATCATGGCAATGCTCTGTGTCGCACATCGCTTCTGGTAGGGGATTAATAGTGTGTCTTTTACTGTAAGAAAGATTCATTTCAGCTTTAAGGACACACACTGACTGAAAGTGAAGGGATAAAAAAACATATTTATGTAATATATATAAATATTCAAATAAGCTTTTTGTCCCTTTCTCTTCTGGTATTGCTATAATGTGAATATTGCTCTGCTTGATGTTGTCTCATAAGTCCCTGAAGCTCTCTCCACTCTTTTTCTCTTATCTATTCACTCCACTGATTGGATGAATTACATTGCCTTATCTTCAGTTTACTGATCCCTTAACCCTTTTGTGTAGTCTACTGTTGAATCCTTTCATTGAAAAATTCAGTTTAGTTATTGTATTTTTCAGCTCTGTGATTTTTCTTTGGTACTTTCTATATTTTCTCTTTTTTATTGATTTCTCACTTTGTTTGTGTATTGTTCTTGTGACCTTGGTGAGCAACTTTATGACCATTATTCTGAGCTCTTCATCAGGTAAATCACTTATCTGTGTTTCATTAAGGCCTTTTTCTGGGTTTTTAGCTTGTTCTTTCATTTGGAACATGTCCACCCCACCCCCCACCCCCCCTTTTCTCCATTTTCCTTGACTCTTATCAGTTTTTATGCATTAGATGAAATGCCCACCACTTCAAGTCTTGAAGGAGTAGCCCCATGTGAGAGATAAATCTCATTGTTCAACCTTGCCCTAGCTCTTAGTTGTTCTCAAAACCTTGCTATTGCCCAAGCATCCGTATTTGTGCTTTGTGCTTTGTGCTTAGTGGTTCCCTGTAATTGAATGTGCGCCAAGACTTGTCAGCCTCTCGAAACAGAAGATCTCAGTCAACACCTAGATACTGGCCAATTGAAAGCTGGACCGTCAGGCAGAAACTTGTAAAATATGCCAATATACCTCTTTCAGGGGAAGATTGGAAGCTGGGCATTTCTGTCTGCTCCCCCTGCGCTGAGCCCTGGAAGGATAGCTAGTTAAGAACTGTTTCTTTGTTTGCTACCATCTTGCTGAACCTACGTACACAAGCCCCACAGGCCACCAGCTTCTCAGGGATGTGTCCTCTTAGTGGCGGCCACAAAAGCTGGGGCACCAGATGTGTTAATACAAGCTCCTTTCTCGGGCAACCTGGGGTGGGGCAGAGGAAGAACACAAAGATGGCACCCACTGGCCTCCCCAGTCTCTGGAGAGGTTTGGAGTCAGCCCCTAAATATATGTTAAAGAACAAGGCCACAAGTTTTAAGATCTGCAAATAGGCCTATTTCATGGAAAGATTGGACATTTCATTCTGCTGCCTGTGTGCTGTGCTTTGGGGGGATAGCCAGTTAAGAACTGTTTCTCTGTTTGTTACAGTCCTATAGGACCTGTGAATGTAATTCCTGACGGCCACCAGAGCCAGAAGATCAGGGGTTGTGTCCACTTGGCAGCAGCGGCAAAAGCCAGGTGCCAGACATGTGAATAAGCTTCTTTCCAGGAGATACCAGCAATCTGGGGCAAAGCAGAGGGAAAATGCAAAGATGGTGCCTACCAGCTTTTGCTGTCTCTAGAGAGGGTTGCAGTCTGTTCCTAGATGTGTGCTAAATTAGATGCCTGCTCCTCAGGCCATACCTTTTAGAAGCTGCAGAGAGGCTTCTTTCACGAAAAGGCTGGGCATTTATTTTTGCCTCTGCTATGGGCCGTGGGGGGAGGGGGGGACGGGGATAGCTACAGTGAGTTTGCAGGACTAAGAACTTTTTCTTATTTTTCTGTAGCAATTTGGGTCTTGTGGACATGAGCCCCATTAGTTTTCAGAGCTAGATGTTTTGGGGGTCTGTTCTCAGGTGGAAGTCTTAAAAGTTCGGGCACCGGATGTGGAATCCAAAGCTTAGCTCCTCAGGGAGAAGCTCAGAGTTGTGTGTGTGTTTCCTCCAGGCTGTGTATCCCTGTGCTAGGGGGTGGGGTTTATCTTAAGCTTGTATTTCAGCCTCGGCTGCCTGGTTCAATGTGGGCTTTTTCTTGTTCATCTAATGAGTCACTCAAGTTGTTTCTGGATTTCTTTCAGAGGAAATTGTTTCGTAGATTTGGTGTGTCCATCTGAGTAGAGGAGTTCAGGAGCCTATCTTGAACTGGAACTGCAAATGCTTTCTAAACCCTCTCCCTCCCACTCCTTATTTTTTCAAATTTTAATCCAAGACTTTACATCTGTTTTCAAACTGTTCCATGTCTCAGCTGTAAGAACAACCATTTCTTTTTTTAAAAGATTTTTTTT
>NW_017731355.1:1142930-1147511 GCF_001890085.2 Hipposideros armiger
CTCAGGAGCTGTAGCTTGGCTTTCGTCTCCCTTGTCAAGTGATTGTTTTCAGGCATGCTCATGTTATGCTAAACTGGCCAATGGGGTATGAGACTGGGAAGTCTCTGGGAAGGGTTTTCCACATTTAAAAAAGTCATGATTCAGAAGAGTTCTTTTTCTGTCTCTGGAAGTTGTTGTCTTCATGTGACTCCATGTGAAGAAGCTTTGTTTAATAATCAGTCTGTAGACACGATCTCATTTAATCTTCATACTGCCCTCTGAGGTATTGAATGTTGTGGTGTGGAATTAACCTCTGGTCATTCACAAAAGGTGAAAGCATTCACAGACTCTACAAAGGAAGTTTTTATTAAAGTGAAGGCAGACAGAGAATGCCCATGGCAGTGTCCAAAGATGATGGCTGCCTCGGGTAGTAAGGAGACAAACACCTGTGGTGGGGAGGGGGGCGGGTCACTGGGGCAGAGTCCAGAGTCTGAGAGTGGACAGCTGCACTAACTTGAGCTTTTTCTTATGTAGGAAAGGGGGAGTTGGTCAGGCAGGTTTGAGGGCTGACACCCTACCTGAGGTCTGGTCTGTTTGAAGATGATGTTACGTCTGGACTCTGGACTCGGACTCACTGATAGTGTCCTGGGACTTCAATGCATCACCAGTAAAAACTGCAAGAAGTTGTAAATTGGATTCTAGTGTCCGGGCGCCTGAGGATTAAGAAATGGCTGTTTTCCAGGTTAGGATGTTGTTAATTAACAAGGTATGGGTAGCCTTGAGAAAAGGAACAAACAGAGTTCTTCAATCAGTGAGGGGAGAAACAAAGAGGAAACAGATGAATATCAGGATGGATCAAACTGCAAACAAACTAAGTCTAATTACAGGTAGCTAGAGAGCAAGCTATGCAGAGTTAAACTGTAAACTAGCTAAGTCTAACTGTGTTATGGACTCCCTGAATTTCACCCTTACATTTAATAGTTTGATTTTCATTAGCCCTATTTCAAAGATGAGGAAACTAAAGTTCACAGAAGTTTCAATACTTTCTCCCCAATGACAATAGCTAGTAGATACGGAACCAGGATGAACCCGGCTTAGCCTGGCTCTAAAGACCATGATTTTCTCACTATTCCCAGCAGTGTGCTGATAAGCTGCCAACAAATAAATGAATTAATTAAAGACAAAATTAAATAAATGGAAGTTAAAGAAATAAAAACAAGCCTGATTTCTAGCATTTTCCAATTTCTGTGGTGTACATATTCTTACCATGGCCAATTTTAAGCTACCACCATGAGTTCACTGAACACCAATGTGGGAAGAGATCTGCAGAATTGGTTCTTATGAACCAGTGCGAGCCAGCTCCAGCAAAACTCTAGAAAATGGGTCAAGGGCTCAAACGTAGCCTTTGATTCTAAGAACCATGTTTCTCCCCAGGCTCCCAATCAGAGCTTTCTCTCAACACATCTCCTCAGAGCACATCTTTCCACTGCAGTTCTGCCTTGTTAGGGAGGATGTTTAGCTCTTATTCCTAGCAGGCGGTTAAGCACAATGAGGGACAAACCAATAGGGGTGAACTTCAGAGGTTTCCTAATGCCTCCAGGATGCTAATGATGCAGACTGGAGTCCCAGAGGACTATTTGTCGTTCTACGTGATGGTGGGCCAAGAGATCCTTTACCATTTGCTTTATCTCTTTGCCATCTGAGCTGTTTCACATTCTGTGTACAGATTCATGACTGTGGGGTACAGTGAGAACAGCAGGGGCCTGGGCATGTGGCCAGTGAAAACACTATGGTGAGCCAACTCCAGGCCTTCCCCAGTGGGCCAGGGGAAGCAGCACAGTTATTGTGTGCTGGCTAAGCCCATTACAGATGGTGGCATGATAGTTGCTCAGGGTGGGAAGGGACCCCTCTGTGATTATACAGTCCAACTTCTGTCCCTTATCCCGAGGGTTGTAGACTGTTTGAAGAGGTCCAGTGATGGTGAACTCCTTCCAAGGAAGTTGATTCCACATTTGAGTACCTTTGTGAAAAGTTCATTTTCTAGACTAAAACAAATCCTGCAAACCTGTTTCAACCTGACATCATTCTGGTTCTAAACCTGGTAGCTGTAATTGACCAGGCTAGTCTGTCTCCTTGTGGCTGGCATATTCGTCAGGATAGACTAGGTTATGCGGCAGTGATGAACAACTGCCATAATCTCGGCAGCGTTAAACAACAGTAATAAAAATGATAACAGTTCTTGCTCATGAAAAATTCCATCAAGTGTTGGTTGAGCATGTGGCTCATGTTAACTCGGGACACAGGCTGTCAGAGCCCAGTCATCATCTTTCAACACGACCATTCCCTGGAGGATAAAGAGAGTCTGGTCAGCTGGAGGGAAAAGAGAGGCCCTCAGCGGCACTGAAATGTTCCAGCTTGAAGATATTGTACACAATTCTGCTCTTAACTCATTGGCTAGAACTATTCGAGTGTGCTTAATGGGACCACCAAGGGGCTCTTACTACATGTCCAGGAGTCAGAGAGCTAGAAATATTCTCAGTGCAGCCTTATGGATGGCCACAAAATAGCTTTTCATGTATTTGAATATAGCTAGGATGTCATCNGGATTAAAATCTCCACAGCTCACATTGACTCAGCTTGTCTTTCAAGTTTTGAGTCATCAGTGAATGTGGAATTGCTTTCATGGTCATCGGGTCTGAATGTGGGTCACTGAGGTCTAAACTGATGCTTGATCATAACATCATAAAGGTGAGCCAGATACATACAGGGGGGAAAAAATGAGCTCTCAAGTGGGTGTGAAAACCCAGGAGGTACCCTCCTCCCCAAGCCTGTTCACTACTTAACTAGCTCCACTTGGCTGTGAGAAAACCAGGGCACAAATGTTATGTCCAGTGGCCCAAACCTGTTCCAGCGACAACAGTAACCTCAGAAGGAGAGCAGAGATGAGCTGATGCAAAGGCAGAGGGCAGGAACCCCCACTCCACACACACCTAGAGTAGAGGCACCTGAGGGTCCAGGGCACGGCGAGGACAGCTGGAACTGTGGCCCCCCAGCTGCCTGGCAACTCACAGAGCACCAACCAACAAGCTTCTGAGAGTTTCCTAGGCCCTGGTTGGCTCTGCAGGTAAGAGACTGACATCTCATTGAGACACATGTGAAACATGCCACCCAGAATGTAGAGACATCTACCTATTTCCGTTGTGTGTGAACTCCAGAAAAGAGAATTAGAAACTGAATGGATTTTCTGTGGCAAAAAGCCTGAAAAATATTTCCAAAAGACCTAGGTAGAGTCTGAGGCTTGGAGGTCTTTCATCTCATCCCTTTTTCTCCAGCCCCAGGGGTGGGGAGCTGCCGTGTCGCCCCTGTTTCAGTACCTTTCAGAAGAGCCGGTGTGTGTTGCTGGTGGGTGTTTCTCTCCCCTGGAGAGGAGGTGAGTGAGGCCCTGGATGTGCTTCCTGAAGCCACAAGGGAAAGAGGTGATTCACCAACAGCTGCTTCCTGGAATTGCAGTGCTGGGCTGGCAAATGAATGGTATTTTTCCAAGGTGATCCAGAGCAGTTACAACATTCTTGCTCTATCCCCATCAGACCTTCCTATAAGTCAAACCAGAAAGTTATCCAAACCACCCCTTCCTGAGAAGCCAAGCACATGAGAGTCTATATACAATGTTTCCAACATGCTTAATATCCCTCCTGAGTCCTGGGGTCCAGTCACCTGATGGCCTCTGGACTTCCTCAGCCGGGTCATGCAGTTGCCTGGCTGGCCTTGGAGTCATGTGGGAGACAATATGTGGCTCCAAGTCATCCAGGAAGCGCAGGCCTGGCCTGATTCCCCTAACAGGACTGTCAGCTGAGAAAGGAGTAGAGCCTTGAACTTGCATTGTCTTGCATTTCACAAAGACCCTTTCTCTGGTCCTTCCCAGCTCTCCCGCTGGTTTGAACAGAAAGCTACCGTGTCCGTACAGAATCAGTCTTGGCTTTTTCTCAGAAAGAAGGCCCTGGCTTGGAAGTGGCCCTGCCTGACCTTGGCATCTGCTTCTCTTTCTCACATAAAGGAGACATGAAGCAGAACCCACGTGTCTCTGCCGCTTTTGAAGTGTAGTGGCTTTTATTTGAGATGGAAACCCTGACGGGTGCAGCTGGGGATGTTCAGAGAAGTGACGAGGAGAAATTCTGGACTTCTCATGTTCGGCCTCTGAGACAGACTGTGTTGAGACACATAAAAAATAAAACTCTTTGGGTCCACTTTTCCTATCCCTTCCCCAGCAAATGGAAAACTAATGAGAGTGGAGGTGTTTGGGATATAAAACAGATGGCACTGAGAACTAGAGCTCCACTCTTAGCACAGTGACTGAATCCCACACCTTCTCGAGGATTCGAGGATGAACTGGAATGTGACTCCTCTCCCTCCTCCTTCTTGACTGTGGGGGCGTGTCATGTGACAAAACTAAAACAAATTAGTAATGAGCTTTGTGTCCTTTATTTAAGGGAAAACTAAATATGGATTGGGGGAGTACAGTGCCTCACAGCAGGAGAGCACTCTTTCCCAGGGATTTTGGGCACGGGCGAGTGTTACAGAGCAGGGGTCGGCAAACTTTTGAGA
>NW_017731355.1:1155621-1169990 GCF_001890085.2 Hipposideros armiger
CATGACTTTTCTGAAGACCCAATACATTGTCCTATTGTCTCATTTTTATGTTGAGTCATGATGTTGATTGTTTGAAATCTAAAATAAGATTAAAGGAAGACAGGAAATGTGTCTGTTAATCTCGGGATGAAGGGTTACCCAAGGTTGCATAACACTATTCTAGATTGATACCGTCTGTTAATCACCATGCTTTGGGTACCGTTGTTCACTGAATCCAGCTTGGCCACAAGGAAGTGAAACTTTGTCTTGTATATTGCTGAAGGTTTTGCATAGCTGAGCTATCACATCTCCCTGGTCAACCAGTCTAATCACCAAACAAGCAGAAAACATGACTAGACTTTCCAGACTTGTTTTTATAAACCTGTGCACAGTCCCAAAGATCGATGCCCCTTCTGGTGCTCAGAAATTACTGCTTAACTAATTCTGTTCTGCAATGTTGCCTGTGCTTACCTGAATGCTTTATACAGTCTGTTTATCTACCTTGGGCTATACAATCCAGTGTAACCTTTTCATCTTGAAAATCACTTTCTTTGAGGGGAAAAAAAAGTAGAGTTGAGGAATACTGCTTTCTCTTTCATTCACAAGTACTCTATTATCAGTTGTTAGAAGAGGCCTTTATCTTTTTCATGTTCTTGTGCTGATCTTAACTTTAGAAAGCACTTTTCCTTTCTGTGTAGGAACAAGCATGAGACATATGAAAGGTGACCAGGTATGAGATATTGTATGTGATTTTAGGACAAGTGTGTATGAGCCTAAGGGTAATGTGAGATTGAGAGAGCATTCAGAGAGGNTCCCAAGTACAGGTTATACAGAAAGGTGTTGCTAGGGAATATTGAAGGAGCCAAGGGAAGGAGAGTTGCAATAGATGACCCTGCCATTCTCACTACACACGGGATCCAGCCCAGGCTGGTTTGGGCAGGGGGTGGCTTTAGGAGTGGGAAAAGAATGGTATGGTTTTTATTTACATTTACTTTTTTAAATTTTCAACTACAGTTTCCATGAATTATATGAGTTTCAGGTGTACAGCATAGTGGTTATTTATATACGTTAGGGAGTGATCCCTTCAGTAAGTCCAGCACTCACCTGGCACCATACGATTATTATATTTTTGACTATATTCCCTATGCTGTACTTTACATCCCCGTGACTATTTTTATAACTGCCAATTTGTACTTCTTAATCTCTTTTTCACCAAGCCCTCCAATCCACCTTCCATCTGGCAACCATCAATTTGTTTTCTGTATTTAGAGTCTTTCTGCTTTGTTCATTTTTTTGTTCTTTAGATTCCACATATAGCTGAGATCACCTGGTATTTGTCTTTCATTGACATTTCACTTAGCATAATACTCTCTAGCTCCATGTATATTGTCACAAAAGGCAAGATTTCATTCATTTTTATGGCTAATATTTCACTGTATATACATACCACATCTTCTTTATGCATTTGACTATTGATGGACACTTGTGTTGCTTCCATATCTTGGCTATTGTAAATAATGCTGCAATGAACATAGGGGTGCATGTGTCTTTTCAAATTGGTGTTTTTAATTTCTTTAGATAAACATCCAGAAGCGGAATTGCTGGGTCATATGGTAGTTCTATTTTTAATTTTTTGAGGAACCTCCATGCTGTTTTCCATAATGTCTGCACCAATCTGCAGTCCCGCCAACAGTGCACCAGGGCTCCCTTTTCTCCACATCCTCACCAGCACTTGTTGTTTGTTGATAGTCATTTTGACAGTTGAGGTGACATCTCATTGTGGTTTTAATTAGTATTTCTCTGATGATTAGTGATGTTGAATGTCTTTTCATATGTCTATTGGCCATCTGGATGTCCTTTTGGGAGGAATGTCTATTCAAGTCCTCAGCCCATTTTTAAATTAGATTAATTTTTTTGTATGAGTTCTTTATATATTTTGGATATTAACCCTTTCTCGATTGAATCATTGTTGAATATCTTCTCCCATTCAGTAAGTTGTCTTTTTGTTTTGTTGATGGTTTCCTTCACTGTGCAAAAACTTTTTAGTTTGATGTTGTTCCATTTGTTTATTTTTAATTTTGTTTCCCTTGCCTGAGGAGACATATCCAAAAAANGGGGCGGCTGGCAGGCAGGGATGGTTGAGAAACTGGGGAGCAGCCATTAGGATCCATCAAAAGTGTATGAAGAAGTGAGTGACGAGAGCTGATCTGTGATTTAGGAGATGACTCTTGTCATCGTGTCATTTAGGAGGGAATACAAGGTCACAGGGGCCATCCACACTGGCTGGCTGACAGGGCGGTGGTGTTGAGTAACGGAAATAGATCACAAAAGAGGAGTAACAGATTACTGTAGGTAGTATTAATATTAGTATTAATAAAAGTAGCAGCAGCAGTAATAGTATTTTTGTCAGGGCAATGAAACAAAAACATCTACCATTTCTTGAGACCTGTGCAGATTTGGGAGGTTGATGAGCTCAGCCTTGCATTTGAGGTGCACACACATCCACATGGAGATGACCAGTCCTGTAAATCTAGGGTGCAGGCCCGGGTTAGAGATCTTACTCTGAGACGTCACCATTTGGTGAGAGCAAGAGCCACAACTCGGAGGACAGGTAAGGTTGTGGGGAGGGAGAGAGAGTATCAAACTGAGACCAGCCCCAGGCCTCCGACATTTTATTTGGCCCATACAGCGTGTTTTAAAATTTTTAACTACTTGCCAAACATTTAAAAACTAGGAAATGTGTCATCACATAAAACTCAAGTTTTCCAATTTCTCTTGGAAAATGGGATATTCTGCAACACCAGACCTGCATTTCTCCTTGAAAAAAATGGCCTGGAGTTGAGCAGTGGCTGCCTCTTGAGATGGGGCGTCGGCATACGAGCCTTGGTCAGCCACATGCCCCACGACCTCCTCTCGCCTCACACCTGGCTGGCTTCACTCACTGATGCCACAGGGCTCCTGGGCCCTGGCACAGAGTGAGAGGAAAGCCAGGATGGCAGCAGGAGGGGCTCATGAAGAAGCCAGAGGAGAATGAATACCACGAAACAGAAACCAGGACAGCGACCATTCTGAGGAGGAGGGATAGCCCTGCAAGGACTACCCTCCTCCAAAGATGCAGAGATGGGGAATTAAGGGGAAATTTAACCTTGGTCCCAAGCCTAAACTCTTTCATGGCACGCACTGGTGGCGGTGTGTAGGGTCGGGGGCAGGAGGGGCTGCTGCCCCAGGCCAGGCACAGCACTCTTCCTAAACATGGTGCTCCGGCTGCTGTGAAGGGTAATGGCATGATCCCTTTGCAGGAAACTGCCTCTATTTGCTTATGTCCCTAATGGGATCCACATGCCAAACAAGTTAACAACAGTGTTGTTTGAGCAATCATTTGTCCATGTTTAAGGTCATGCTTAAAATGTACCTCACCTCAAATGACCTTCTTCCTGACTGTGGTCCAAAGGAGAAAGTCAGCCAGGGAGGAAAATCAAGTGACTTCGTGAAAGATTCTGGACACGTTTACTAAAGGAGGCAGGATGTTTTCTAGGGTCAATAAAAGCACTTTATAAGCCACAAAGAGTGGGGAGGCCAGGGTGGAAAACCCGATTCCAACCTAAATGTTAAGTCTCCAGCTGACTGGAGAGGAGGAGAAGGAGAGGGATCAAGAATGTACGGACTCATTTTGCATTCTCCTTCCTTCCGTGGCCCTCGTTAAAGTGGAATTTAACGAGAGGATGCTGGAGGAATCAGAGGCACACCAGCCCTGAGTATGAGAAACTTAACAATTCTTTTAAGGCTGCAGAGAAGGTATGACTACAGGGGAAAGCAGTCAGCCACGCGTCCTCCTGAAGGAAGTTCTACAGTAAAATATAAGAGATTTAGGCCAGGCTTATATAAGAATGTCCTGGGAAGCCTCCTGCAAAGCATATATATATATGGTATATATGTAAGAGCTCCTCTGATGCGGGGGACACAGAGGTTAACCAGTTAGGCTATGCAATTTCACTACTTGTGTTTCTATACCAGGTTCCACTGCCAATGAGCTGTGTGACCTTGTACAAATTTCTTAACTTCTCTGGACCTCAGATTCCCCAACTATAAAATGGAGACGTTTTCTGTACTTCATAAGGTTGCTATGACAAGTCAATGAGCTAATCAGTGTAAAATGCCTGCCACAACAGAAGCCCTCATAAATGTCCTTGTCAGTAAGCATCTTGTTAAACCACTTGTAGATCCATCCTGTTCTACCTGAAGGCAGGAGCATGGACTGAAAGCCTCTGAGAGACTAAAATCTGAGGTCAGCCTTGACTCTGAGACTCATCTGGCTCTCCCTGCTCCTCCACTTTGCAGCCAGGAAAGAGAGAACAGGTCTGTTTCTGCTTTCATAGTCCCAAGCTCCAACCGTGAGGTGGTAGTGATGGTTTCTGGAGAACAAATTTTCTGACAGCAAAGATTTATAAAGACAGTCTTAAAACAGACAAATAATACTCAGGTTTTAATGCGTAGTTTCATCTGCTTTAACAATAGAAGGGAGATAATGAATGCAGGATGAAGGGGGCAATGGAGTAATTTCTTTGTAAATCTAGTGATCTGGTGTCAGGTCCAGCACACTCATGTCTCATGGGTTCTGCTGCGCATGAGCAGAGTTTGGTTTTGAGTTGTTGAATGTTCCACAGGATAAAGTTGAAACCTACCTTGCGTAATAATGTGTCTTGAGATACAAGATCCAAATGTACTTTGAAACTCATTAAAAATGTAGGCAATGGCTAAAAGTATTTTTTCCTCTTTCAAAATCTGTCTGATTTCAGAGAAAGAGGACTAGTTATATAAATAGAGCAATTAGTCTAATAAGATTTTCTTCCAAGAGGGAGAACACACTGTATTTTCTACCTAATAGTTGGATCTGGCTGTTGGGCAAACAAAATGACCTTCTCCTTTCATTCAATTTCAGATGAAAGAGCAGAGAGAGTTAGCAGTTAGTGCTGGCAAGCTAGAAGGGAAGGAGCCTGTGCCAAAGGACGTTCCCATCAATATTCTGCTGAGACGCTCTGAAATGGGAAGAAGGCATTGTGTGGCTCTACAGGGAGTCCTGGGGAACGAAAGCAGAGAAAGGGCACAGGATGCAGAATAGAGTATGGCTCATGGCCGTGATGGCCAGCCTCAACATGGGCGTACCACAGGGGGCTGACAAATGCATGCTTGTGTGTGCATGTTGCAGCCACCTGTGTCTCTTTTGCCACTGTCACAGATAGCCTGACCTAGTTAAGAAGGCCACTCACCAACCTTCTCCTTTCACACCCCTTTTTGCGAGCTGTGGGGGTGAGGCACAGACCCAGAATGGCCTGTGCCAGCAGCACCATTCAGCCCAGGGTAGCGGTAAGAGGGACAAGGGTGGGCATGTGAGTTAGCTGATGGGGCAGCATGGGAGGAGAGAAACACCAGGGCTTTGATGTGGTGTTGACAAGTCAGTTTTCCATAGGAGAAGGCAGAGACGGATATTTAAAATGAGGCTGACGAGAGCCCACGGGGGGTGGGATGGGGTTTGGGAGTGGGGGGAGGGGGAAANTTTCTTGAGTCAAAAGGGACTGGGCCTGTTCTGGCCTGAGCTCTGTGCTGTAGTAGCTGTTACAGAGCCAGGCTCTCCAAGCCAAGGGGCCAGACTTACCGAAGTGAGTAGCATTTCATGCCCCCTGTGCTTCCTTGGGGACTTGGGACAGGTGGCCTGACTAAGGAGCACAAGGAAACTGGCTTAGAAATGATGAATGTCTCATTTAGCCAAACTGTTTTGGAGAAACCTATGAAGTGTCAGGCTCCTTAGGCACCAGGAAATTTTAACGTAGGTTAAGGAGGATGGGGCCAGGGTAAGTGAGAAGTAAAAAACTTTGTGAGAAGTAACCGGGGCACATGTAGAGGTGTTGCCTCAGAGGCAAGGAGCCCAGCCTCCTCTGGGGTGAGGCTGCTCTGCCAAGGGTCAGGCTGAATTTTCTGGTTTGGTTATTCCATAGGGAGCTATCCAGTTACTCAGTGGACTTTGATGGAACACTATGACATTTTAAGAAAAAGAAAGTCTACCATGATGGTCTTGGACACTTACGATTCTGGGCCTGAAAGGTGGTTCTAGTTGGCGATGGTTCAGCTGGGCCCAGTCTATTTCCTTAAAGAAAGGATGTCTCAAGATGGCATGCTCACCGCCCTGAGTCACGCTGCCCAAGCGCATGGTGGGGTTCTTGGTCATGAACTGGGAGAGATGGGGAGAAAGAGAGTCAGTCATTCAACCATATATAACAAGTGTGCTACAAGATGGCTGGCATCAGCTCGGGCAGAGGAGCCTGTGTGAGGCTTTCTGGCTGATCTTGCTTAACTCGCTGAATTTTCCATCATGGGCAGCACAGCCAATGTGAATCATCCCTTAAAGGCACAATTACTCGTGTGTATTTATGGCCTGCCCCACTTCCATTTCAGACGTGGCCACTAAAATAAAGCTGAAGGGTCCAGTTTTCTGTAAATACCATGTATTTTTCTTTCCCCTTTAAAGAAAGGAAACTCTTTATAAAATAGTGCACTTTTCTCCAGCTCTGCAGTTGTAGACAGCCCACATCTTATGAATGGGGCTACTTTTAGGAAACAGCTGTGCCATTTTTCTGAGAGACCTGACTCGCTGGCCAGGATTCCTGCTCTCTGACAAGACCATAGAGAGAAGAGTAAGAGTCATTATTTTGAAGGTCTGTGTGAAGAAGCCGCGAGGGTGAAAAACTTAAAGCTCTATGTTCCGGCTCTAGAATAAACAAAGTCGGCCACTTTTCTTTATGTAACAAAGCCATCATAGTTTTAAATGAAAAGTTTTTTTCTTCAAGATGCTCCCTTCTCCCCTGCCCTTCCATTTTGAAATGTTTAATGATTGAGAATCTTGCTACATAGGCCATAAATGAAAACGAACATTGCCATACATTCAAGCAATGTGTGTATGTATTTGTATCAACTGGGAAAGTTCCTTGGGGCTGAGCTCTTATCAAGATGTTTTGGGCTAAATCTACTTTCACAAAATGGCCAATAAAGGTGTTCTGATCTTGTCCTGACCAAGGACTAGTACAGGATAATTCACTTTTCATGGTCAGAATGTGATTTTCGATTTCAAAGACACTTAAGCTAATTCAATTTTCAATTTTTCAAAGAAANAAAGCTGATCAACATTTCAAAGAATGCTTTGTAGTTATTCTCCTTTCAAATACTTAAGGCCGGATGTTGAGTTCAGCATGGAATAACTTGGGAAGGTAGGAATGAAAGGCTGTGGGGATAAGGACTAGCTGGGGCCAGCGTGGGGCAGGGGGTTGGAGGGAGGATGGAGAAGGCAGGGTGATAAGGCCTGAGGATGTCTAAATATTCCTTATCCTAGAGGCAAAGGTGGTCTTGAAGAAGGGGAGGGTCAGTGTGACCTCGTCCTGACCTCACGCTGCCAGCTAAGCTCAGGGCACCCAGCAGCAGACTCAGCCCCTGCTGACTGAAGGGCGTTTGGCCAGTCTGCCCCAGAAAGTGCAGGCGGGAGGCTGGCCTTGTGATCCTCAGAAGGGATGCAAGGTTTAGAAGAACCGATGAAAAATGTGAAACTGAGCTCTAACCCTTGAGTTAGAGACTCTGAGTTTTTGGTAAATATCCTGTACCTCCCCCTCTCCTCTTATATAAAAGAGAAACCAGAAAGATGCACTGGAAATCCTATCAGAGCAAAATCATTGGCTGTCAATAATCTGACTGGTCTGGAGTTACCTAAAAGAATGGACTTAACCCAAACTGGGGGACCCAGGCAGCAGGCTTGAGAACAGATTGTGAAGAGGGCAGCTGCTGAGTGGTTACACAGACTCATCAAAGAACGATGTGGTCCTTTGCAGGGCTGTGACAATGGATTTTGTAAGCAAACACAGGAGGCATGCTTTATTCTTTATGGTTCTTGACCACTGTGGGATAAACCACATCACGTAGCTAATCAGCCTCACAGAGCAAAAAGACCCTAACCTGCAATTAGCTATGAAGGCCAAAATGATCCACCCTCAGAATGATGCCTCCCTTTCTATAGAAGTTTGTTGGATTAGAACTTCAAAGATTTGGACTCCAGACTGGATTCACTCCTTACCACGTCTGAAACCTCGCAGCAACCAATAACAACTTTACTGAACTCCCTTTTCTTCCCATTTGTAAAATGTGCCATTGTGTTTTCCCCTGGAAATAGTGGTAGGATTACCTGTCTTACCTCCTAGGGATATTACGAAGATCTAGTAAAATGACGTAGGTGAGAGCGCCTATGAAAGGCTAAGTGCTACATATATATAGGAGGGGGGCTCCTAGGTACTCTAGTCAGTCCAAGTCATTTTTCACCTTGGAATGCAAAAAAGAATCACCAGCAGAGGATATTACTACTAGCCAGACACTCCTTGCTGTTCTGTAATTCCCCATCCCTTTTGTAGTTAGAGGGAGGTAATGTTCTGGCCAATCAAATGTGAGCGAGGTGATGTGTGTCCCTCCTCAGAAAGGCAGTTAGGCAGTGCGCACCTCCTCCATCTCGTTTCTTTGCTATGGCAGCCTTGGAAGCTACATTTTTCCAGATGGCACAGTTACAAGATGGAAGAGGGCCATTGAACTTGCACTATGCTTTATGTGAATCAGAAATGAACATTCTGTCTAGCCACTGAGAGTCTGAGCACTGCAGCAATGATTACCAGTCCTTAGTCTGATTCAGAATGGATGTTTTGGTCAGTAAGAGGCTACACTCATTTAAGGGATGTACAGAAGGTTATGCCAAACTTTCTTCTCAAGAATTCTATCCATTCTGCTCAAAGCTATTATTTTAATAGGGTATCTACTCTGCCAGAGGGGATGGGACAAATTCTTCTAGACAAAAAAAATTTCCTTTTGCTACAAAATGCGTTTATTTCCAGCCAGATAAAATTGTCCAACTGCATATATGGGTACATATTATAAGGTCCTTCTTTGATAAGTGTCCCGTTTACAAGAGCCATTTCTAATTATTAAAATGCATACCAAACAAACATCTTCATTTCTTAAAATATAATTTAAATAAACTGCTAACGTATAAGCCATAAGTCTGGTCGTTGACGTGAGTGGCGTGCGATTCTTCACTGAGGAGTCCAGAGCAATATTGACACATTGCCCCAGGTTAGGATTCCAGGAGGCAGCAGGCAGCAAGCACCTCTAGTTCACCTGCTGATGGTGTAGACTGTTGCTGTTGGGGCAGTGAGCCTTCTGTGAAAAAAGACTTAAGTGCAGACAAAGAAGTATGACATATGCAATGTGGAAAGGCATTTCACAGAATGCAAACACCACTCAGGTAAATTAATGGACTATAGAATGAAAGCTTGGTGAATGCAAATCTGTTTACACAACTGGGTACTGGTGGCACCGTCTTACAAGGCATTCAATAAATATCTATTAAGGTAAGGATAAGAGAATAAGCTGGAATGTTGTCTTGGTGCCCAATATCTGTTTTCAAGATTGGGCTTTAAGTTATGAATTTTTTGCATACCATTTTTTTTGTTCAGAGTAAATAATTTTATTTGGAAAGCTGTCCATTTCCTTATCTTTAGATTCTTCGTTAGCATTTCGAGACTTCTTGCAAACTGCCAGTATTAGGGGCTCATTGGCTTAAAGGGAGGTCCATACAAAGTCTTGATTTGACCGTTGAAGTAAAAAGCCTGTTTGGCTCAGAATTCCTAGGATCTACTTTATTCTTCACACCTTCTCTTGTTTTGGTTCCTGTTAATATCCCAAGCTCGAAATAGCCACAGAAACTCAAAGGTTGAACAGTATATTTCTTCATGAAATCTCATGTCAGTATCAACTACTTCCGGTGCCATGGCTCCCTCAGGACTTGAAATAGTTGATCTCTTGAAGTTCTGTCCTTTGGAGTTCTCCACCTGCTCCTGGACAGTAATGTTCTTGTTCTAAGGCTGATGCTGGGGAGTTCCCCACCAAGGAAATTCCTGGAAAATCTGTAGCCCCTTGTGATTCTCATGCTGTCTCCCTCATTCCCCATAAGGCTAAGGCTGCAATTCAGGAGACACAAAGGAAAAGTTTCTAAACTCATCCTGGTTAATCATAGGAAGATGTCCCTCATCAATTGGAGTTAAAACTGGCTCTTCTTTTATGAAGTCAGGGTCAAAATTACTGACATCTTCTCGGGATTTCTGTCAAAAAGGAAACAAGGGTCAGATTCTATGCACCTGAGACTTACTCATCTTCCATGGGACTTAGTCCCTTCCAACGAGTTCAGAGAACTTCTGTGCTACTCACTCAGCAGCATTATTTACAGTTATAACAATTATGATTAAGCAGCATTTTATAGTAATTCTACTGCATTGTGTGTGATTATGGCATTTGGTAACCAATGGGGTGTTCGTTTTTGGTTTTTTTTCTTTGCTNAGAGTAGTATGGGGTTGATGTCTGCAGGTGGGGGCTGGTCAACCATATCCCTCTGCTCCCCTTTAGTCATGAGAACTCAGGCTGGAAGAACCTGAGGAATCATCCAGATTATATCTGACGCTGTCATATCAAATGACTACTAGACTATCCCTAGTTTCTAACTTGAACTCTCTCCAAAGAAGATTCCTGTCTCAACCTCTGCAACCCACTTGAATGTTTGACTCCACAATCTTCACTTTGTCCAGCCTAAATTCTTCTAGCTATGGTCCAAACCCTGAGAAGAATGAAACCTCTGTGAGGTGAGAACTGCCTTGGTGGCATGAGAAAGGCGGCTCTGGGTGGTCTGGAAGGGCTATTGCATGAGGACAGGGGTGCTACAGCCCAGTTTTTAGTAATCCATAGGACTTACAGGGTCTCTCATTTTATTGGAAAACCTCCCAGATATCTTCATCTAGGTTGAAAAGGCCCTAAGGGCTTCAACCCCTTAAGCATGCCAGGACCCAGTGAGCTTCTTGAGCACACAGCCCTCTCTTTTCTGAACTGTCCTCAGGCATGTTGAGTGCCTAGAAGGTGCCCCACAGGTACCGGTGTTGGGATGTGGTCTCTATGTTATTTGGACAGAGGTGAATTAAATGTATCTTCCAGTTTAATCTGGCAGAACAAAAAAACTCCTGAAATGCTTGAGAGAAGATCCACTTTAGGGAAAACCATAGCTATTTCTTGGCCTCTGCCTTTTAGGTTGAGCAGCACAGTGTCAAGCTTACTACTGATCCTGCATGTCAATCAGGTCAGGATGGACTCAAGACTTCCTAGGAGACGTTTTTAAAAGGGTCTCCTGAGCAATCTCTGTAGCCAACTAGGTAGAAAAGTAAAATCCCTGCACCTTGGAGCTGGTACAGCATTCCCATCAGGCGAGATGGGCTGCGTGAAGAGTGTAGCACTCTGTCCATTTCCTGTTAGCCATCTCACGCAACTTTCCATCGATTCTCTGGCATAGCCGACAGTAATAACTGCTAACATTGTGCATTTTCTATGTCCCAGGCATGGGGTAGGTGCTTGACATAGACTTTCACTGCTAACGCCTGCTGTAATAGCCTGAGGGGNGGCCGGCCCCAAAAAATATTGTTAAGAGCGATGTCAAAGAGTTTATTGCCTTTCTTCTGAGAGTTTTATAGTTTCAGGTCTTATCTTTAAGTCTTTAATCCACTTTGAGTTTATTCTTGTGAATGGTGTAAGAAAGTGTTCTAGTTTCATTGTTTTGCATGTATCTGTCCAGTTTTCCCAACACCATTTATTGAATAGACTTTCTTTATCCCATTGTATATTCTTGCCTCCTTTGTCATATTAATTGACTACGTAGGTGTGGGTGTATTTCTGGGTTCTCTATTCTGTTCCATTGATCTACGTAACTGTTTTTATGCCAGTATCATGCTGTTTTGATGACTATAGCCTTGTAGTATAGTTTGATATCAGGCAGTGTGATAACTCCAACTTTGTTGTTCTTTCTCAAGATTGCTTTGGCTATTCAGGGTCTTTTGTGGTTTCATATAAATTTTAGGTTTATTTGTTTTAGTTCTACAAAAAATTCCATTGGTATTTTGATAGGGATTATACTGAATCTATAGATTGCTTTGGGTAGTATGGACATTTTAATGATGTCAATTCTTCTTATCCATGAACACAGTATATGCTTGCATTTATTTGTATCTTTAATTTCTTTCTTCAATGTCTTACAGTTTTCTGCATACTGGTCTTTTATCTCCTTGGTTGAATTTATTCCTAGGTATTTTATTTTTGATACAATTGTAAATGGGATTGTTTTAATTTTTTTCTGATAGTTTGTTACTGGTGTATAAAAATGGAATTGACTTCTGAATATTAATTTTGCATCCTACTACATTACTGAATTCATCTATTAATTCTAATAGCTTTTTGGTGAAACCTTTATAGTATCGATATAGTATCATGTCATCTGCAAATAATGAGTTTTTAGTATTATGTCATCTGCAAATAATGACAGTTTTGCTTCTGTCTTTCCAATCCAATGCTATTATTTATTTATTTATTTATTTATTTATTTTAAAGATTTTATTGAATTGGGGGAGGGGAACAGTGCTGGGAAATCAGGAGAAGGGGAACAGGTAAGTTGCTGTCGTTTTGTTCTTCAGTCTAGTTGTGGAGGACGTTGCTTCAGTGGCCCATGTTGGTATTATCATTGCGCTCTTCCTGGGCGAGGCAGATCAGTCGCTGGCTTCCAGACGGCCGCTCACAGTGGCTGCTGGCTGCTCACGCTGGCTGCTGGCTATACACGGTAGCTCATGGCAACCCACTGCCACAGGGCCTGCAGCCTACACCGTCGCCAGCGACTCATGGCAGCCCAGCTCCACGTAGAGCTGCTGTTCACCATCTTAGCTATAGAGGGCAGTGTCACTGGCCCTTATATGTGGGATCTGAACCAGGGCCTGCTGCTCAGAGCTGGCGTCCCAAGCCAACTCTTAACCAATGCGCCACTCTGCCGGCCCTATTATTTATTTTTTATTTATTTACTTACTTACTTACTTACTTACTTACTTATCTGATTGCTGTGGCTAGGACTTCCAAAACTATGTTGAATAAAAGTGTTGAAAGTGGACATCCTTGTCTTATTCCTGATCTTAAAGAAAAAATTTTCAGCTTTTCACTTTTCAGTATGATCTTAGCTGTGGGTCTGTCATTTATGGCTTTTATTGTGTTGAGGTATGTTCCTTCTATTCCCACTTTGCTGACAGTTTTTATCATAAATGGATGTGGATTTTCTCAAATGCTTTTTCTGCATCTATTGATATGATCATATGATTTTCATTCTTCATTTTGTTTATGTGGTGTATCACATTAATTGANAACTCTAAAAGAACATATAAAATATGCAAATTGGGACTTTATGTCACCTTGGTGATTGGAAAACTAGCTAATATGACAGGTTATGCTCAAAAAATCAAATGGTAGAGGAGAGAGTACAGAACTAACTTGTACTGGGGAAGTGAGGGAGGGAGACAAGGAGGGGAGAGAGAACAACTGAGAGGGGAGTGGAGGTGATTGTGGCCGGGCGGCCTGGGACAGGATGAAGCTGAGGGCGGCACTCTTAGCTTTGGTTCTAATTCAACACAGGAAGGAAGGGAGAGTACAAAGCCCCATCTGCAGCTGCACTCTGGCCCGCTTTGTGCAACATGCAACTCAGTTCAGAGGAACTGACGACCACAGGGCTCGGTTCCCCTGCAAATGTCGCAGGCTGTATCTGAGGCTTATCCTCAGATGACGTCAAATGAGAGGTGATAGGACCCAGTGTGACTCTGAGCCAAGGGCAAGCACAGTGGGCTGGCTAGTCATTTGAAAGAAAACAGCCAGATTAAGCAATCAGGATGACCAAACCTGGAATAAAGAAGATACAAAGTTTTATGGTGTTGGCCTGTAATATGGTCAAGGCCAAATCTGTGGCTGCAATAGTTTCAAGGCAGCCTGCACCCAATTAAGATCAATAAATGATAAATGGGGTGTTCGTTTTTGGTTTTTTTTCTTTGCTACCAAGTAGCTGTTGACATGTGGCTGCCCAGTTAGGCCAAGAGGTTCCTCCAGGAGGGGAGAGGGGGGACTGGAAACCCCACCAAGGCTCAGAGGTTATCCCAGGGGTTCAGACAGGGTTTACAAAATCCAGTATGACCCAGTCTATTTCCTCTTTCCTTGGGGAGGCCCGAGTCCCAATTGCGACACTCTGGCCTGCCCCAATTCATTTAAGAGGGGTTACCAGCTCCAGGCCCTTGACATGCAAATCCTCCAATCTCACTGCTGATAAATGGTTATACAGGCAGGATGACTAATACTACACTGCCCAGCTGGCAGTTTCTCTAGTGTTCCTGCTAATCCTGGTTTCACACCCTTTTTATTATTCTTAAAGCCCCACAAAAGTGGGGGAGAATGAATTGGCCTTAATAGAAGAA
>NW_017731355.1:1170108-1171777 GCF_001890085.2 Hipposideros armiger
TTTTTTAACATATTGTGGACCTTTTCTAAAATCTCTCTAAGTCCGAGGCTGGCTGCTTCTCTGGAAAAGCCACTGGAAGTGGCGCAGGTCAGGCATATGGGTGGGGTCTCAGGGAAACGGCTGGAAGAAAGGTGTTAGCCAGGTTAATGGAGAGCAGAGATTTGGTGCCCAACTACACCAATGGATAGTGGGAGGGCTCAACCAAGGAACAATGGCATCTGCCAGTGCTTCCATCCCTGGAGAGGGATGCCCTGATCCCTGCTCCTCCAGCAGGCAGACAATGGAGGCCAAACAATTCAGTTCCTTCCCATATGTCCCTGGCCCTTTTCAATATGCTGCTCCAGTGCTGGAGTCCATGCATGGGCCCCTCAAGAGGGACACCTGGGACTCCAGCAGCCCTCTGTCTCACTCAGACGCAATCCCCACTGGTTTTCCCAGCCAGATTATGGGGACTCCGCTTCCCGGCACTGGTGCCCTGGGCTGGAGAGTCCAGTGTGGGGCTGGGTCCCCTCGCTCCTGGGGGTACTTTCACAGCTGAGATAGACTTCTTGATCCTAATCGCCATACCAGAGATGTGGGACCTGCCTGTTCTGCCCCTCCCACCAGTCTCGTTGTGGCTGCTGCTTTATATCCTTCATTATAGGAATTCTGTTCAGTTAGTCTTCACGTCATTCTCAGCGATGGTTGCTCTATAATTTAGTTGTAACTCTGATGTGGTCATGGGAGAAGGTGAGCACAGCATTTACCTACTCCAATATCTTGCTTGACTGGAAGTCCATACCAAACGATCCTTCTTGTTGAAGGATCTTATAGTAACTTTCTTTTGAATTCTCCCCATGACAGTGTTTGAAAAATCAGCTCTAATGATCTGGAATTGGATCCTCTGCATTACTCCATTCCCAGCTTTTCCTCTATTTTCTCAACCTCCTCCTGGCCTACCATCTTGGTTGCTCCCTTGAGCATTCCAACCTCTACCAGGAGGGGAGTAGGAAATAGGATCAAACTTAATACTGCTCCAATCACCTGCCTAGTGATGGATGTGGAACATACTCAGAGCTAAAAGAAGATCCCAGAATTAATTGTGGTTCCCCCTTTGTGCACAGAGGCAAACAGGACTCCTGAAGACCGTGCACAGATGATGAAATCTCATAGGTGTTACAACAGATAAACTCACATGCACTCACGTGCATATACACACACACTTTAATTTCTATAAAGCTTAGGAATAAAAGCACTCTATAATCTCCTTCTGATGCTAAGTTTACAATGTCTTCCAAACTCACAAAGTTGACTCAGGAGAATGCACCAAACTCCTTTCATCACTTCTTTAACTTGGCCACCTGTGTGAGCTCAGAGGAAAGCGCATTGACTTCACCTGAGTCTGCACTGAGCCTCGTGACCTCTCACAGGAGATGATTCAGCACAAAGGCACACTCACCTCAGAGAGGCCACCACCGTTCTCAGCTCTGTGGACTCATGAGGACTTCCACAGGTATTTCTGGAGCTAGAAGTGGGCAAAACTCAGTGCAACCACAGAAGCTCTATGAAAACTATATATTTTCCTCCGTCATGATTATTAGCAAAGTGGAATGATTTAATGCCAGTTTAGAAAACTCGGTAGCCAATAGAAAACATGTACTTATTCCAAAACCAACTAAAAAAACATGAA
>NW_017731355.1:1173514-1183424 GCF_001890085.2 Hipposideros armiger
AATGATTTTGTCATGCTTGCTTGAAATCCTTCAATGACTTATATCTTGGCACTTCAGATAAAGGTTAGACGTCTTTATATGACCTCCCATGTCCTTCATCCCCCATCACCCCACACTGCTGCTGTTTACATGCCAGCCACAGAGTTACTCAAACAGCCTTCTCCTTTCTCAAGGTCTTTGCATGCTTGTGCGCCTAACTTCTCTGCAGCCTGTGTTCTCAGCTTACATGTCATCTCAGAATGGCCTCCCTTGACAGCCTGTTATTCTTAAAGCACCTCAGACATTTTTTTCTTACCAAATTGTAAGTATATATGTAGCTATTTAATTTCTTTCTTAAACATCTGTCTTCCCACCCCCACTGGACTGTGAATTTTCTGAGGGCAGAGATGACGTCTGTCTTGCTCATTTCTGCACCGCAGCTCCTTGCAGAGCACCTGAACACAGCAGACCAAGGGCGGCTATGCATTGATATATCTGTTAAATGAATAGGAGGATCAATATCTATTTGGCTATTTCTTTTCAATATCGACTTGGCTTAGACAGAGAGCTCCTGGAAGAACAGAAATACAGTTCTCTCCAGAATAATCAAACACAGACTCATGTACAATTAAGCCCTTAATAATCTTGATATTGGTGACTTGCTCAGGAGAGGATGAAGATACTGACACCTTTCAGTGTGTTATGAAATTGCTACTCCTGACTTAACACGAGTGACTTACTCCTGAATGGTGCAGGCCACTTTGAAACTGCTTTCATGTGCACTACCTCATTTGAAGTGGGTACTGCAGGTGGTCTCATCACTGCCTTCCAAAGGTAAAGACTGGAGAGAGCAGTGGCGGAAGTAGAATGAGGCCTCTCGACTCTCAGACTAAAGTGTGCTCTTTCCCGTCTACCATGTGACACCGGTTCACCTCTCTGGGCCTCAGCTACCAACCAGGAATGTGGACAAGATGTTCTGCAAGTCTGTGTTTGTGCTTCTAAAAGTCACCAAGCTCTATGAAATTAAAGGTAAAGACAAGTGATTACAACCCCAAATTTAGCAAGCATGATCTCCTGACAGTTTTTTTAGACTATGCAAGACACCATCCAATGGAGTCGACATTAGAAACTCTTGAAGTCACCAAGTTCCCAGGATCATAGATGGTCTTGGGAAAAAGCCTAAAGTCTGTATTTTTAAAGAAAGCAGTGTACCTTATCTTGACCTGGAATTGTACAGCAAAAGGAAAGCTTGTTCAGAGTCCTTAAGAATGTCTCAGCTTACCTAACTCCCCCGCACAGATAACTTCTGCAAGCCCTCAGCTATCTGAGCTAGAACCATTTGTTCCACCTAGTTAGCACTATTCAAAAGTGACTGCAGGCATCAGTTCTGGGTAAATCACATTTCCCACATGAGGAAATGCAGCTGCTTCACAGGCCTCTTACTGAAACTCCCAATACCATTAACACCTTTCAGGATGAACCAGCTATTTGAAGAACTGACTTGTATTCATCTTCAGTCCCCTGTGCACCTAGTAGGTGATAACACATGACTTTCAAACTCAACTAACGTGGTTACAGAACTGACCCAAATTTCATGTGCCTTCTTATTTTCAACATAAAGGCATCTCCATGTTTCTTTCTCACTTCAAAATGAGGCTTCCAGCACAGTGCCTTAAATGCATGCAGAAAAGTCTTTCTCAACATATATTATTACCTCACTGCACCTGAGTCCGGGGCCTGCAGCCTGGCTTGCATAAGGATAACATGGAAGCAAAAGAGAGCGACAGGTTTGGAAAACTGTCTTTCTCAACTCCCAGCACTAAGGGAAAGGTCCCTTCGTCCTGCTCTTTGGACACTGCTGATAGAAAAACAATCAATGGCGCAACAAACTGGAACGGCGCTCATATGGCCCAACACTCTGGAGTGTCCTGAGTGAAAACGGAGCATCGCTTCACCTACACTAAAGCGACAAGTGCTAGAAATACTTGATATTTGGCAAGCAACGCTATCAACTGCTGTGGCATTTGGCTCAGAAATAACTATTGCATAAGAGAGGAAAACAGCCCGAGAGAACTCTTGTTCTTTGATTCTACAGATTAAAAACCACATATTTCAGAGCTGGTAGCTTATTGATGAGAGATATTTAAAAAAAAACAAAAACAAAAAAACAGACACAAGCAGCACATATAGCTGGTTTGCAGTAGGTTGAAAGTTGGCTGGGTAAGCCAGACTTACAGATTTCAGGATCCCTGTGGCATCTTCATGGAGCCACGTAGGGTAGACAACTTCATCGTTCAGTATGGCTTCAAAGAGGTCATCTTCGTTCTCGGCCTCGAAGGGCGCATGACCGCAGAGCATCTCATAGAGCAACACGCCCATTGCCCACCAATCTACTGCAGGTCCGTAGAGCATTTCCTGGAGGATCTGTGCAAAGAGGGCAATGTCAGGCATGCTTCGTGTATCTGGTTAACAAACGTGTCTTTAAATGACTAGGGAAGATGATGGATTAGGAACTATCAAAGTAAAAAAAAAAAATGGAACTTCCTGTGCTGGCATGCATGTTTCATTCTCTCTAGAGATAGAATGGCCTGTTTTCCCTGTGGTCAACTCAGAGGCCTTCTCATCCAAGTAATCAAACATTTATGGCTGGCTTAGGCCAAGGGCATGTGCAAAAGAGGAGACTGGGCTCACTTACTCATATGGGAAAGATTCAAGAGCTTTTCTTTTGCTAAATGGGGCTGGGATCAAAGTACTGAGTAGAGACAAGGAAGAAAATAAATAGCTCTGGGTGGAGCACATTTTGTCGTCATTCAGTGCTAAAGCCTAAAGCAACTGCAAAGTTTACCAAAACAAAACAAAAAAATGGACTCAAATTCTTATTTAGAGCAACTGAGAATATTTTTAGCCATCATTTAGCCAATAAGCCCGAAAGGAGTCTGGAGGTGTCAGCTTTCAACGCTGCCCACAAAGCTGCAGCACACACAAGCGACCCATAACGTGTCTGATCAGGGTTACTGCGGGGCTCGGGCTTCCGAAGACGCTCAGGCAGTTTACTGACCTCAGGAGCAATATAGTCAGGTGTGCCACAGAAAGTGGCCGTGGTGACTCCGTTACAGATCCCCTCCTTGCACATTCCGAAGTCTGCCAGTTTACAGTGCCCCTCGTGGTCCAGCAGTACATTGTCCAGTTTCAGATCTCTGAAAGAAACAAGGAGCAGCATGAGGCAGGCAGCCAGGCCGCAAACCATCCACCCGGACGAGCTGGCTCACGCGATGGGTGATAGGACCAGAGTGGTCATGTGCACCTGCTTCAAAAGGAATCAACTTCTTCAGGTTATCTAGATAAAAAACGTTAGATCAACTCTCAAAATTTGCCACATGGTTCTTAGATGGTGGCTCCCTATGAAGGGGCTAGTCACATGTAAAAAGTAGGCCACCCTTTAGAAACGGAGGACAGAATGTGACTTTTCCAGGCTTCCCACTTACCTTGTACCCATAAGACATCCACGCACCCTGTCCTCCACTCCGGTATCTACCTCTGCCCACTGGCATTCGCTTAGTGACCATTCATGGAGCAAGTGGGCACTGTGTGCCAGGGACTGTGATGCATCAAGAGGACAGGTGATCTTTATCCCTAAGGACCTCACAGCATAGTGAGGTGTCCAATATCTGCTAAACTGTAAGTCCATAAAGGAGGGATCAGGTTGATTTGGTTCATTATTTCTGCCTAGCACAATGTGCTCAATAAAAACATACGTGTGTGTGTGTGTGTGTGTAAGAGAGGGGGAGAAGGGGAGGAAGACAGAGAGAGAGATTAAGACAACCAACTGTTATACAGTACAAGTGGGCAAGTGGTATGACGGAAGTATGAACCAAGTACTCTATTAATTCCAAGTATTAATTCCTTCTAGTGGGAGGAGAGAGGGACAGTTCCATGGTAGAGGTAGAAACTGAGCTGGGTCTTACAGCATGAGTCAGAGTCTTCCAGACAGGGAAAAGGTGTAAGAAGGTCAGCATGGGCAGATGGAGGGGGCTGGAGCAGGAAGACAGGCTTGGAGGTGTGATGTGCAGGTGAGCTCAGGAGCCCCATGTGGTCTAGTGAGGCTGGAGAGACAGCAAAGGAACAATGGAGCCATCAAGTACCAGGAAAGTTAGGTCCAAATTCTGAAGGGCCCCAAATGCCATGGTAAGGAATTTTGACATTTAGATATTAGGCAAAAGGGATCCATTAAGTGTGTAATAGTCTCCCAGCTGAACAGAAAGGATCAGCCTGAGGCAGCTGACACAGTTCAGGAAGAGATGTTCAGACCTGAACCAGGACAGTGACAAACGGAATGGAACGTGAGGGGTCAGTTGGCAGCGCTTTGGTGAAAACACACCATTAACAGGGCCTGACAACCACTGGGAGGGGCATGGGGAGAGGAAGTAGAAATGATGACTCTTGTGTTTTTTAGTTTCAGTGCATTAGTGGGGATGCTAATTATCGGGAAAAGCAAAAACAGGAGTGAGAACAGGGTTGGTTTGGTTGTACCCCAGGAACACAGAAGCCTCAGGAGGCCCAGTGGATTTGGTGAGCCCAGAACAAAGGCACCTCCTACCTTTCCCCCACCTGTAGGAGCACAACCCACTTGAAGCGAATTACCAGCAGCGGAATTGTTTGGTCAAGGGCCTCAGTGCAGATAGGACACGGTCAGATACTGATACAACTAAATAAAAGGTAGTGCTGTCCTAAAACACTCCTTCCCGACATGGCTTCTAGCACCATGCATATCCAAGTACCGTGACAGAGGGAGGTCTGTCACCACGGCAGGCTGGAAAAGAGCCCTCTACACTGACACAGTTGCCAGGCTCAGCCTGGAGGGTACGCGAGCAGCAGCCTGGACAACTGGGCGACAACCTTGATGCCTTGCCTTTCTAATGACCAAAGTGCTCAGGGGCAAACCACAGGGCCTCATCCATGAGGAGGCGGCTGCCTGGCCAGCAGGAGATGCTAGGTGACTTCCCTGATCTGGAGATCTGGAGTCAATGCCAGCAGGTGAGGCTGCCATTGGCTGTGGCCTCCTGGGGCTGTGCTGCTGGGGGTGAAGGTGTCCCCTCACTGGGGCCCTACACAGTGGCTGCAGCTGACTGCTGTGCTGGGGCTTCACAGCCACAGTGGGCACCCATGGTTCTGCCCTCCTCTCCCTGCTCTGCTGGCCTGCTTGGCCCAAGGGGAAAGGCTAGTCTCTGTCCAGCCTGGGATCACATTTCCGCTTGGAGGAGATCAGTGACGACAGAACTGGCGCGGCTGCTTTCCACACTGTGCCCTGTGAGTAGAGACAGGCTGACCACGCAGGTCTTACAGAGAGGGGTCACTGTAAGACACCCAGGGATGAAAACAAAGTCCTGTTTTCCAGGAAGCCCAATAAGTGAGGTGAAAGCAGCAGAGTTTTCTTGGCATGGATCAATGGGCTCACAGACCAGAGCTCCTTCTTCTGGGTTCCTGGCAGCAGTCTGTCTCCCTGGGGTATCAGGCAAAGGTATGCCAGGTACCTGTGTGCCCAGCTTCAGCAGAGCCAGCCTTCTCCGCCTCCAAACCAAACCTGGTCTCAACCCCCAAATCAGTGTCCTGCACCCTTCTCCATACAGAACCCTGCTTCCCACACCAGTGACAGTTTTCAGTGGGCTGTGACCCGTGGAAACTGTTTCCTTCCCCCCTTGCCCATCCCCACCCCATACACACAATACACGTGAGACTTATTTAACCCACGTGAAGGTGGACCCACAAGAGCCCAGGGTGGGGGTGAGGGTGACTGTGGTCATGTACACATGAGGGAGGCCACTACCAGTGGTTCCTGCAGAAGTGGTTTCAGATTCAAGGCTCTATTAGCGCCTGGTTGTCTGGCTCCTCTGGGACTGAGGGCACACATGAGATGCAGCTGACCAGCATTAGAGATTACAGTCTGTGGCCCCTGGAGACAGCAAGGCCATGGGGGATCTGAGCCTGGGGCTGGCTCTATCAGCACCATGTTCTAGCTCAGCGGTCCAGGCCCGTATGGACCTGTGCCCAGAGCACCCTCTCACATTGCCAAACAAGGTTACTGAGTTTCTGAATTCTCCCGGAGCCGTTATGCCTGCTAAGAAGTCACAGAGGATATTCTTGGGTAACAGAAACAAGTGCTAACAGAAACCCACAATGGCTTAAAGAGCTGACCTGTGATTGCTCAAGAGAACTTGTGACTAACATCCCAGGTGAGAGGTTTGATTGCTTATTACTCAGCTGCTGTAGAAATTGTTCAGGGAGAGAAAAGTGCTTTGCAATCAGTTTTGTCAGTCACCCATCACAATGCTATCTGCACAGAGAAGTCTGCACAGCGTCACTGCTCAGGAGATGGAACTCATCCCTGATGGGGGACACAGCTCATCCCTGGCGGAGGGTGCCCGAGGGCACAGAGGCAGGTTATACACCTCAATCCTGACTTTTCAGTCTAATTTTAGCATTCTCAGCCCCAAGGGAAATGCCATTGCTGGTTTTACACTGGGTGCGATCTAATAAGACATAACCCTCACATTGGGATTCCCAGGTTTTATTCAAAAGATGATACAATCCCAGGCTATCAGTCCTGTCCTCAGCCCACATATCTCACACCTCCACTGTGAGGTCTGTCCTGATGTCCCCAGATAGTCACCTTTGTCCCTAGATAGCTCAGTTCATATCTCTGACAGCACACCCTGCACTGTATTCCAGAAGGTTCTCTCTGTGCACCTGTCTTCCCACTTACCTGGGGCTAAGCCTTATTCCTCCTTAACTCCAGCTTAGTCCTGGCAGAAGGTGCTGACCAGAAAGACAAACAAACATTGCAGTGAGCTGCCCTGGCCAACTCAGAGCCTGTCTCATTTTTTAGATGAAGGAAAGAAGTTCTATAACCCTCACTTGGACCCTTGTTCCAAAGTAATTAAACTTATAGAAAGCCATGTGCTTTGCCCCTTAGAGATGGATTCCAGAGGGAAAAGAAGAATCCTGAAATATAAGTTTAAATTCTTTGCTTTAGTGGAGCTGGAGAAGGGAAACCGCCTTAGATGAGGCAATTAGAAAGCAGGGAGGACCCGAGCATAGTTTCCCTTGGCTTGAATCCAGATCAAGAGGGTTAGTCAAACAGACCCAAAGGTTACAGAGCCATTTATGGCCATGGTCAGCTTCTACTGGAAGCATAAGTCGTTATCTTCATTAAAAACAAAAAACAAAACAAAACAAAACAGCAAGAGAAGTCGCCCTATGACTGCAGTCGAACTTAACAAGGCTCCGCAGAGAAGATTACAAGTTTATACAGGGCAGAGGCTCAGATCCCAAAATGCCAAATACACAATTAGAGGCTCATGTTCATTAGCTCACTGAGCACCAGTATTTAATAGCTATGCCTTTTGTCATGCAAGCACACAAGCGTAGAAAGAGTTACTTTATCTTCCCTGTTGCCTGAAAGGCTCATTGTTACTAGGTAATCAGGGTTACTTAAAATGCCCACAGTGGTTTCAGAGATGATTCCCAAGTGGTTGAAGACAAAGGAAATTCAGAAATTCGATTTATTTTGTTTCCACCTTGAGCTATTCCAAGAGTCATAAAACAGAATAACATGAGTCTTACTGCCCAGATCACTGGGATCGGTGACTCTTCCAAAAGAAATAAAGGAAACTAAGTAGAGAGCTGGCTCCTTGAACAAGAATGAATCTATGAGGCTATTCAGCAACTATTTCCAATGTATTTTTAAAAACTTTTTATCATGAAAAATTTCAAATATATACAAAAGTATAGGGAATAATATAAAAACTCCCATAGTGATCACAGAGCCTCAGCAGCTACCAATGCATGTCTAATCTTGTTTCATCTATACATTTACTCCTTTCCTGAGCCATCTTTTTTCAGATTTTGAAGCAAATCCAAGCTATAAAATCATGTCATCTATAAATATTTCAGTATCTGAATCTAAAAGACAATTCTTTAATAAAGCACTTTGATATCAGTTATCATAAAATATACAGTCAATATACTATTGTTGTCTGTTTGCTTGTGTGTGTGTGTGTGTGTGTGTGTGTGTGTGTGTGTGTGTGTGTGTGCATGCGCGCGCGCGCGCGCGCGCGTCCAGAGAACCTGAAAAAAGCTTCTGGGATAGTAAGTGTCATCAGTAACTAACATACAGTTAATGTTAACCAAATGATAAGCGCTTTCTCCATATTTTATCCTCAAAACAACCCTATGAAGTAGGATCTATGAGTATGCCAACATCATTTAGTCAGTCAGGGGTAAATGCAGGATTCAAACTCAGTTCTGCTCACCTCCCTTCAAGGCCTGGGCTCATAACCCACTACAGTAGGCATATTCTCATGTAGTGGTTACATGCGGCTGGCTAATCCATCTAATAGATTGTTTCCTGAGAAGACTTCACCGATTAAAACAAGAACCATCTGAGAATCAATAAATATTGGGAAATTGAATTATGACAAAGGGACATTTTTGTGCACATCACTATGAAAAGCATAATCAAAATTCTGCAAAAAAATATATTTCTTTTGCTTTAGACTTCAGCTTAGAGAATAAATTCAATGGATTTCACGTAATCCTTGAAGGTACAGGAATAGGAGAGTGCACAGTAAACCTCTCTCTAGTGGTCATATATTCAGAAGAACATTTTCTGTCCTCTTCTAAGGAGGAGAGGTTGGCATGTAGGCAAATGTTAAGAGGTAGCATTTGCTAAGGCAGTGAATTTGAATTATAATCTTAATTTCCAAACAAAGCCATTTAAGGCTAGCTTGTGTTTTGGATGTCTGGATTTATATAAACTTGAAATCTTTTCAAAGCAAAGACTTTATTAAATTGGTAAAAGAATTTTAAGAAGTCGCCGAGATAGCAAAAGCCTAAAATTTGGTTTTATCACAAGTTAGTTAGTAGTACCCTTCATGTATTACCTAACACAAGATATTCATCCATTCACCCACCCAATAAGTCTCTGAGTATCATCCATGAACCAGGCAATGTGCAAGGGGCTCAGAATACTGATGGAGATAGGAAATAGAGGAGCCTGATACCCAGGGGCAGTGAGGACTCTAGTCTTTAGTCCAAGGGGAAAGAGGAACCATTGAAAAGTCTTACACAGGAGAGGGATGGTGTTAATTTCTGATCTTACAATGAACCTTCAATTATAATATGGATAACAGATCAGAGGGGATAAGACATGACGAGACCAGTTGAGAAGCTATTGGAGTACCCAGAAAAGAAATAATGGTGGCCTGGACTAGGGTGGGACAGCAAGGTGAATGAGAGCCGGATGGATCAAGAACTATTATGGGACGAAAGCAATGGGCTTTAGCAATGGAAGGATATAGAGGGTAAAGGGAAGAAGGTGCGATGAGCATGGTCTGGCTCACAGAATTTATTTTGGACATATTTTTTAGACCTCTTAAGTGGAAGTGTTTAAAAGGCAACTGAATCTACATGGCTAGAATTCGGAGGAAAGGTTGGGCTGGAGCTATAAATTGAAGAGTCATTAGCTGGGTGTGGAAGAGTTCACCTGGGGGGAGGAAATGGAATGAGAAAAGGGCCTGGAACTGAGCCTTGGGAAGAGTATATAGTAAGGACAAGATCCCTAGTCTTTTTCACATTGAGACCACGAATGCTAGTGATAAATTGTACCCAGAGTGGAGAGCACGGCCGAGTGCCTGAGGATGCAGGGCCCAATTCTTTTGTCTCCACATGGGCCATCTATAGTCTCATTAAGGCTTAAAGAATTAGAAAGTGTTAATGTTTTACATTCAAAATCATCTGGTGGATTCTTTCCGGGTTAAACTCTCAACCTCTGCCACATGATGTGATGCTCTTATAAGGGTCAAATATTTTATTTTACAAAGATGCTTGTTGCTGCATCACACGTAACAGCAAATTTGGAAACAAGCTATTTCTT
>NW_017731355.1:1183974-1206034 GCF_001890085.2 Hipposideros armiger
AAATTTCATTATAAAGATATACCGTAACTTAGGTTGTCTCTAATTTTTTGCAATTTCAAACAATAGAGTATAACATTATTTGCACATTTGTAGGAGTGTTTATTTAGAAAAAATTTTTACAAGTGGAAATGCTGTGTCAAAAGGTATAAATGTTTAAAATTTAAACAGATGTTGAGTAACTGCCCTTCAAAAAAGTTTGTACCAATTTGTATTCCCACCAATAGTATACGAGAGTATCTACTTGGCTTCTATATTCAGGTTAGATGTAATCATCCTTATATCCTTGCCAGTCTGCTAGGGACAAATGATCTCATTGTTTCAACTTCATTTCTTGATTATTGAGATTAAGCACTTCTTGATTATTAATGAAAATATAACAAATATATTTTTACTGGCCATTTGTATTTCTTCTGTTTATTGCCTATTCACATATTTTACCCATTTTAAAATTTGAGTTATCCTTTTGATTACTTTTAAGAAGCTCATTACATGTTATAGATAGTACTAATTTATTATATTGCTTGAGAATATTATTGCCTAGTTTGTTTTTAAGTTTTGTTTATGGTAAAACTTTCATACTTTTACACAGTCAAATTTGTCAATCTTTCATTTACAGCAGCTGGGTTTCATGACTCATTTACAGGCTGATACAATTCTAAGTGAAAAACTGGGATATAAAATTGTATTTTCAATATCCTCTTAATTATATTACAATTGAAGGGACACAGAGGGCAGAAACAAAGATAGGAGGGAAAAAGGAAAGATGGGAAAAGATAAAAGAGGAATGTTAAAAGTCTATTTCGAGGTGGTATGTTTATGAATTATTTTTCATTTTTCTGTATTTTCTAAAATTTTTAGAAATTGTATTTGATAACCATTAAATTACTTTGATAACCAAGAAAAATCATTAAAATATATATTTACATATTTTGGCTTTAATTCTTTTCTTTGGTTTCTGTATCATCTAAGGCCATAATTCCCAAGGAAGATGTTTAGGAAAATGATTCACTGACAGGAATGGAAAGGATTTGTTTTGGAACCCAGTCTGCAAGGGCATGTTTATAAAAATCACCTTACTTATATGGGAACCTGAACATCTGTGGACTCAGAGTTCTGAATCTGTTATCACAAATTCATTTTTTTTTTACCACAAACATTACTTAAGGTGTCTACCATATACATAATTGTTGTGGATGGCATTGATTTTTTTTTCAATGGCTCCATGATGTGTTCCTGTAGTCTTGACCAACTCAAATAGGAAAATAAGGCCCCTGATAAAAGAAGCAAATTCCTAATTACTACATGAGGTCCCTATGCCATTTCTCCTCATAAAGTGACATTTTACCTGGTATTTGCAAGGCTGAGCTATTGGAATATCTGCTAAAGAACAAGTATATGAAACATGAATGTTCATCATTATGAAGTTGAATACAAAATAACTCATTTTATAACAAATGAAGAAATTCAATAAAAAAGCTTCCAACCCAGAAAGTGTTACCCAGGCTCCTCTGAGGCTCTTTCCCCCCAACCGTTCATATTTTTTCCCAACAAATACTTGAGATAGTATATGATCATTAAAAAAAAAATGGCTTCACTAGTGAATTCTACCAAACATTCACAGATGATTTAATAATACCTGTCCTTCTCAAATGCCTCCAAAAAATTGAAGAGACAATACTTCCTAACTCATTTTATGAGGCCAACATTATCCTTATACCAAAACCTGTAAGGATAACACAAAAAAGGAAAACTACAGACCAATATGTCTGATGAATACATCAGACATATTGCAAAAATCCTAAACAAAATACTAGCAAATCAAGTATAACAATACATTAAAAAGATTATACATCACAATCAAGTGGGGTTCATTCCAGGGGCACAAGGATGGTTCAACATATGCAAATCAATCAATGTGATATACCACACAAACAAAATAAAGAATAAAAATTATATGATCATATCAATAGATGCAGAAAAAGCATATGACAAGATACAACATCCATTTATGATTAAAACGCTTAATAAAATGGGTATAGAAGGAAAGTACCTCAACATAATAAAGGCCATATATGACAAACTCTCAGCTAATATCATACTTAATGGAGAGAAACTGAAAGCTTTTCCTCTAGGATCAGGAATAAGAGAGGACTGCCCCCTATCACCACTGGTATTGGAAGTTCTAGCCAGGGCAATCAGGCAAGAGAAAGAAATAAAAGGCATCCAAATTGGGAAAGAAGTCAAATTGTCACTCTTTGCAGATGACATACTTTATACAGAAAACCCTAAAGACTCCACCAAAAAAACTATTAGAAACAAGAAACAAATACAGTAAAGCTTCAGGATACAAAATCAATGCACAAAAATCTATTGTGTTCCTATATACTAACAATGATATTTCAGAAAAAGAAAAAAGAAATACATTTCCTTCTGCAATTGCAATAAAAAGAGTAAAATACCTAGGAATAAACTTAACAAAGGATGTGAAGGACCTATACACTGAAAACTATGACATTATTAAAAGAAATTGAAGAAGATACAAAGAAATGGAAAGATATTCCATGTTCAAGGATTAGAAGAATCAACATAGTTAAAATGGCCATATTACCCAAAGCAATATAAAGATTTAATGCAATCCCCATCAAAATCCCAATGGCATATTTTAAATAAATAGAACAAAAAAATCATCAGATTTGTATGGAGTCACAAAAAAACCCCAAACAGCCAAAGCAATCCTGAGAAAAAAAAAAACAAGACTGGAGGTATTACACTCCCTGACTCCAACTTATACTACAAAGTGACAATAATCAAAACAGCATGGTATTGGCAGAAAAACAGACACAGAGACCAATGGAACAGAATTGAGAACCCAGAAATAAACCAACAAATATATGGAGAGATAATTTTTGAAAAAGCAGCCAAAAACATACAATGGAGAAAAGAAAGCCTCTTCAATAAATGGTGCTGGGAAAATTGGAAAACCAATTGCAAAAGAATGAAACTAGTCTTCTATCTGTCACCATACAGCAAAATTAACTCAAAATGAATCAAAGACCTAAATATAAGACCCAAAACAATCAATTGCACAGAAGAAAGCATAGGTAATATACTTATGGACCTTGGGTTTGGAGAGGATTTTATCAATTTGACCTCAAAGGCAAGGGAATTAAAAGTAAAAATAAATGAGTGGGATTATAACAAACTAAAAAGTTTGGGCACAGCAAAAGAATCCATCAACAAAACAAAGAGGCAACCAACCAATGGAAGAAGATATATGCAAACAACACCTCTGGTAAGGGGCTAATATGCAAAATATATAAACAATTCGTACAGCTCAACAACAAAAAAAACAAACAATCCAATTAAAAAATGGGCAGAGGACCTGAACAGACACTTCTCCCAAGAAGACATACAAAAGACCAACAGATACATAAAAAAATGCTCTTCATTAGCTATTAGGAAAATCCAAGTCAAAACCACAATGAGATATCACCTCACATCTGTTAGAATGGCTATCATCAACAAGACAAGTAATAACAAGTGGTGGTGAGGTTGTGGAGAAAAAGGAACCTTCAGACACTGCTGGTGGGAATATAAATTGGTACAGCCACCATGGAAAACTGTATGGAGGTTCCTCAAAAAATTAAGAATAGAATTACCATATGACCCAGCAATGGTAATTCTAACAATTCTATGCCCTTCTGGGTATCTACCCAAAAAATCTGAAAACATTTATCCATAAAGATATATGTACCCCTATGTTTATTGCAGCATTATTCACAGTGGCCAAGACATGAAAACAACCAGTCTCCTTCAATAGATGATTAGATAAAGAAGACGTGGTACATAAACACAATTAAATACTACTTCGCCATAAGAAAAAATTAAATACTGCCATTTGCGAAAACATGGATGGACCTTGAGATTATCATGCTAAGCGAAATAAGACAGAAAAAGTCAAGAACCATATGATTTCACTCATACGTGGGATATAAAACTGAAAGCAGCAAATGAACAAAACAAACAAATGAACAAAAACTCATAGTCACAGACAATAGTTTAGTGGTTACCTGAGGGTAAGCGGGGAGGGGGGTGGTAGAAGAGGGTAAAGGGGGTGAAATATATGGTGATGGAAGGAGAACTGACGCTGGGTGGTGAACACAATGTGATATGTAGACGATGTATTATAGAATCATACACTTGAAACCTATACAATTTTACTAACCAATGTCACCCCAATAAATTTAATTTAAAAAATAATAAATGAAGCAAAAAAAAAAAGAGAGAGAGAAGACTCTGTGCATGTCTGTCTATTCCACCCCCTTTAAAACAGGGCCAGGGACTCAAAAACTAATCCCCACAGGCCAGGTGCTGGTCTCCATCCAGTTCTGGTATTTGATGCACTTGATATGCAGGCAGCATGTTTCCACCTTCACCACTGTGTGCACACAGGACCAACTTAACTTGAGCAAAGGGACTGAGACATTTCCCCTCGCCTTGTCTTATGGTAGGAAAAAAATGGCCAAAGAAAACATTCGTTGACCCTGGACAAATGCAGCAGGCAATGAGTGATTAATGTGCGCGGTGTGCCGATCATACGTCTCCTCAAGACCATCAAATGAGTGAGCCATCAAGCTGACACAAGCCTTCTATATATATTTTTTCATTCCACACCCACTACTCCCACAGAGAGCTGAAATTCCCTAGCTGAAGAGGCACAAATTTATTTAGCTGATCCTTACAGTACTTTTACTTTACGGTTGCCAAGAAAACCTCTCTCCTTGACTCTCCTTGCCAAAATGCTTCCTACGGTGATACCTGGCAGTGTTCTGCGTGCAGATGAGCTCAGCAAGAGAAAGGATGGAGGGCTTCAGACAGACACCAAGGAGATGACAGACCCTTGGCAGCTAGAGGCTCCTGACCAACGGGCCTACCTCCGACAACATAGAAAGGACTTGATAGTCCAGGGGGCACAGAGTGGTCAACAAGCTGAATCCCGCTTAACTCCTCAGGCTCCCCCAGTGCCGAGAGCCAGCCAAGCGCAGCCGACCCACGGAAAACCACCTGCTGGGCCAGCTTTGCTTCCCAGCGGCAGAAATCCAAATAGGAAATGGAGGTTCTCATACAGCAAGACCACAAATAGGATCAGCGAGTCACGGGGATTCGAGAGCCTGCAAGCGAGGGACGCGATAGGCGTGGAGGTCCTGACTGGCTAGCTGCTGGCAGGACATTTGCATGAAGACGGAGGAAGGAAAGATTTCAGACAAGGAAGATTCAGAACACGGTTCCCTCTTAAGCAGTAAGACCTTAATGACAATGAGGGCAGCTGTGGAGTGGGGATGGGCAGGGACAGATGGATCCCACACTAGGTTTACGCTGGACACACTGCACTAATACCAACAAACAGGTTCATAGGGTGAAACTGTTGTAAACACAGGCCTCTAGGGATAAATGTTAGCCATTGTCCTCAGAAAGATAAGCCCAACTAATGAGCTATCAATACGAATACATAGACCAACAAGTGAAGGGACCATGAGATGGCATACGCTGTCTAGCTAAGGAAACCCAGGGCTCTTCTGATTAGGGGTAGTAGACCCTGTCAGTACTCAGGCTGGTTCCCTGAAGACATTCCACTGAGAGGGAATAAGAATGTCCTCGCTTTGCCAGGGTTGTAACTTCTCTTCGGCTTGGGAAAAAGAGGCAGCAAAAGTTGTTGCAGCCATTAGCTGTGCAAGCACCCAGCCTTGCTTTACGTGTGAGAGGGGACGTGGGTACTGCTGGAGGGAAAGATGAGGGATGCTTTATGTTTGGAAGGAGTCAAGTTTATAGCATCAACTTCAGGAAGGTGTATGCAGGCTGCTTTTGGCAAATGGCTAAACACAAACCTCTATCAGCATTAGTAATGCCTTATGCAATTTCAGAGGGGAGGGGAGGGGAGGAGAGGGGAGGGAAGTGGGAGGGGAGAGGAGGGAGCCTTCTGACTTGAACTAGAACTTTTGGCCACAATAGCAGCTCTCATCTGGTGACCTGCTATCCCCATCAGAAGTTGAACCGGAACCATCTAACCAGAAATCTGAAAAACCCAAAAGGACACCTGTAGTTCAGAACCACTCCCAGGCCCTTGGAATTACACATCTCATATTTTATTTTGGATTATAGTCAGTATTGCTTTGTTCTCTAATTACATTTTGCATAAAAAGCCTTGTTTTCCCCCAGTCAGATTACAGACTCCCAGGGTAGGCCTGACATATTTCACAGGTCATTTCCACAGTAACAATCACAGGCTGGACACAATAAACATCTGAGTCTCTTTCTAAGGAACTTAACTGATTTCCCCCAAATGCCGGGCATATCACAGCAAAATATGAAAATGACATCGAATTTTTCCTAAGAAATGCCCTTTGGAAGAACTCACTGCTACTTCCTAAGCACCCACCCACCCTGTCCCCAGCACTTGGTTTTACAACCAAAGAACCCAGGTTTCCTGATAGCCATTTATTTGTTCACTTTAAAAATATCTGAATATTTATATGTGAGACATTGTCTAAAGACTGTTCAATTTTATGTAGTAGTATTCTTAATAAAGGTAACCTATTAAATGTGTAAGAGTCATCATCACTTCCTAAGATCTTTAAAAGTCAATAGAATTCACAAATCAGTTTCCTAGCCCATGTGTCTTGTTTTTAGTTTAGAAGGTATCGCCAAACTCGTAAGGGAAAGTAGCAGATGAACACGCCTTTTTGGAGAGACTAACATTCTTCGTGTGCCTAAGTGCTGGACTAATCTTGATCCAGTAAATAATGGCTATTTTAGTTTGGTTAATTTTCCCAGCACCTCAGTTTCTCTGTAAAAACATTACAGTCACAAGGTGATAGGCTTTAATCTAAATAGTCACTAACTCTGGATTTCACGACATAAGTAACCTATGCCACAACATATGTTCATACGTACACTACAGAGGCAATTAAAGACCTTGTGCAAACATAAGGTTTCATACAGTGGGGCATACCTTATATTTCCAGAGTCCACACTAATGGTCTCATCTGGTAACAAATCCAAGCTGACCAATTCTAGAGACAGAGCAAATCTGGAGTCATGGCCAAGAATGGAGTCCTCACACACAGAGACAGATAGAGGCCAAGGGCAAATTCTCAACTATGTTCTTACAGAGCAGTGTAGCACCCATTTGTCTTCCTCCGTCTGCTTCCTTCCTCCATCCCCATGTGACCCTGGGGAGGTCATTCAACCAACTGATGTCTGTCTGTTTCCAAGAGGTAGTGTAATGTGAGGTTAAGTGCACAGACTCTAGAGCCAGGCTGCTTGGGTTTAAATCTTGGCCCTGTTGTTTACTAGCTGTGTGATCTTAACCACTGTGTGTCTGTCTCCTCATCATGAAATGCAGATAATAATAGATGTTGCTTCATGGGAATTCAGAGTTATTTAATACGAATTGCTTAAAACACTACCTGGAACGCATTAAATGCTGTAGAAGCTTTAGCTATTATTTCCTCATCAGCAAAAAACAGGTAATACCCGCATGGCCAATTGCTTAAGGTTTTTATAAGAATCAAAACTGAGAGCGTGCCCATAGGAACGTGGTAAGTTGTAAATAACTATTGTAAGCCCTTGGGTTTGGGGTAGGTTGGTCTATTATATTGGGTTGTTGGAAAAGTCATGACGCATTTTTGCAACAAAAAACACAGAAAAAATACATCATGACTTTTCCGACAACCCAATATTATGAAGTGACACATCTGGCTTATACATTGCTCTGATGGAAATAGGGCCAGGAGTCCAATGCAGGTTGGTCATACAGTGCCACAGGCTGGCACCAGCACTGAGCAAAATGTCTCCAGAACTTGTTAAGCTCCATCAAGCCACACCATCTTTGTCCCTGTCACTTATTTTTACTACGAGTAAATTCTGCATTAAGATATAGGAATTAAGACCTCTATCAACAGCCCTGCTCAGTACAATGAGAAAAGGTTGATTGAAGTTGAGGTTTATCCAGTTCCATCCTGACCTGTCAAATGCCAGGCAGTTCACCACAGGTGACCCACGCTTTTCAGGAAAAAAAACTGAAAGAGGATGAGCGAAGGCACTACATCCTGTTGCTATCTATCACACCACTTTGGTTGGAGAAATGTATGTCCATTCTGGACAATGGAAATTTTCCAGAAATAAAACAGAAGTCTCAAGATGTGACACGGTATCTGCACCTCACAATACACTCAAATAAAACAACTGGGACGGCCAGTCCTTGTTTTCTCACCCTGTCCTGCCTAATTATTTAGGACATAAACCCAGTAGTGGGTATCTCACACATTCAGTGATACGATAAAATCAGGATCCTCCATTTTTGGGCAATTTTATTTCAAATTTTTCACTGTTATAAACAATACTGTGATAAATGAAGGTATCTTTTCGATATATCCAAACCTGTTAATATTTTTTGTCGTGTGTTTTCCCAAATGAGCAGTCAACTCCAGGTCCATGCTTATATTTGAGAATTTCAATCAATTTCTGCACTGGTGTTCACCTTCCTTTATCCCAGGAAGCCATCAAATGTCATGGGTATTCAAAGAAAGGGGCAGGTGGAGTATGATTTCCCAAATCCTGGCCCCGGCTGCTGTTACTTTATGATTCTTATTTTCCCAGCTAAACTGTGATCTGCACGAGGAGAGGTGCTTCCCTGTTTTCATTTTTACATCTTTATATTTTTGTGTTCCCTTTGGGGCCTAACACAGTGCTTTGCACATAGTGGGCCCCTAACAAATGGCTGTTAATTCAAACAGCAAGCCCACCTGGTGTTGTTTTTGTTCTGAGGCCCCAGTGAGGCTGCATTAGGAAAGACATGGGGTACTCTTAGGAAGCTAAGGGGATCTGGTGTGGGACCCTGGCACCCCTCTGGGACATCTGGAGTCAACATGAAGCCGCCATTGCCTGCTGGGGTTCTTTCTTGGGGATGACCTAGCCCTAGCAGAGCACACCAGGAAACTCTGTGGCTCTGAACACACTCTCAAGTCCACTGCACTCCAGACATTAATCCTTCAAGACCAGTCTAGAACCAAGCCAATTCCAAGAGACACCAGGAAGGAAAAGTTGCCCTGCTTGGTGACCGCTTGTTCATACTTAGCTTAGAGTTGAGAGCAACCTTTGTTCCTGTAAGAGACGAATATTAACAATTCCGTCAACTGCCTAAACAGGATTTACATGAATTTAACTGGCTACTCTGGGACACAGTGAGCCTTGGAGTGGCTTCTGTCATTAAGACAGTGACCATGAGCAGAGAGCACAGGGGGTCAGGCGTGCTGGCTGAGAGCAGCTGGGCAGTGGGGGTGGAGGAGTGTCCGAGTGTAAGTGTGCAGGCTGGAACCCCAGTGCGCCTGGAACCTTCTGACAGACACACGTCCTTCCCTGTCTTCAGAGGCAGCACAGGGGGTTGGGTGGACAAGTTGGAATCTTGGTTTTATCTGGTGCATCACATGGTCGGTCACGGGGCAAGAATACTTGTCCTGACCCTAAAAACAGAGCTTCTAGCCTCAGCGCTGACACCTTGCTGGGCCTCAGTTTCCTCCTCTGTGAAATGACGAGGATTCTATCCCCTCCCCACTTCTCACACCCAGTCACTCTCTAAGACCTGACAAGTATCCTCCTGATTACATTCAGAATCAGATGCCTTCTCTCCACCACATTACCAGGGCCTCTGTGAAGCTCCTTCGAGTCCCAGTTGGATCACTGAATTTCCTAACTCATCTCGCCAACTTTTTCTCTTCCATTCTCCATGCTGGCCCAGTTGTTTTTCTGAAATTCAATTCTTGAATGTTTGAACCTTTCAGAGGCTCCCATCTGGCTTCAGCACCCATAATACTCCATTATGGGGCCTCTGCCTGCCCCTCCAGCCCTATTTCCTTCCCCCCAGCTCTCCGCCTGCTTCAGGTCCCCAGATGGGCACCATGCTCCCCCGTGGACCTCTCGGCTCTCGTGTGTGCTTTCCTGTGCCTAGAACAGTGCTACTCAAAGTGTGGGCCTCGGACTGGTGCTCACCTGCAAACTGCCTCCTGGCTTGCAGTGAAGTAAGTAGCAATGAAGCAAGGAGAAAAAAATTGAGAGCAGGTTTAGAAACTTTTATAACGACTTGACAGTAATTTTATGTCTGCTGAATCTAATAAAAATTGGGGCTTTTATTTTATGTCTTTTTTAAATTTCATTTTTCTAGTAACTTATTTTTATTACATCTTATAAAAGTATTGGTCCTAAATGGATTGAAAAAGGAAAAATACCCACTGGCTTGCGGCCACAGATAGTGTCAGGAGCTCTGGCCAGCACCTGTTTCCTTCCTCTCGCCTGGGCCGACAACTTCAGCCTCACCAAAGCCTCTCTGTCTCAGAAGCTTTCGTGCCCCTTCCTGGGACAAGCTGGGTGCCTCTCCTCCATGCTCTGATGGGTTTTGGCGCATACTTCTAACTATAGCATCTGTTGTAGTGACTGTGATTGTTGGTTTCCCTGCAGGCCTTCCTCATGCTTATTTCAGCTCTCTAACACAGAAAAGGGTGTCTGGCACAGGGCCACGTGGGCAGTTAAGTGTTGACTGAATTGCACAAACCCCCTTCCGTTTCTTACCCTAAAATCTGGTTGCGTCCCCCTTATCCATATACCCCTTGAGTGTAAAATCCTTCTGGCCTGTGCATCTCCCTTCAATGCCTACTTGGAGTTCTGTACATAATGGGTGCTGAGGAAATGAGGAAGAAATGATGAGAACTGCTTTCCGCATCTGGTTGTGAGTTCTTTATGCCACCCATCCAGTTGCATTTTTTCTTCTCTAGCTCTCAATCTGGTCCTAGAGTTACTATACAAGAAAGCTGGGCTTGTAGGTTCAACAAATGGTGACTAATATGTGTGCCTGGTGATTAAGTATCCTTACAACAGTGTGGTATTATAGCCAGACAAGACAAATCACCCCTGTACATCTTGCAGAAAATTGAAAGGTCAGTCCAGGAAGCAAGGAAATAATGAGATTCCTGAAGTCCTTGATCAAGTTGAAAAGCTCATTTGATTTTTTAAACAAGGCATTTCATGGAAAACTCCAAAGCCAGAAGGGATGGAATATTACAGAAGAAACAACTGAAAAGCTGAGAAAATCCTTGAAGCCCAACCTAAAGAACATGATTCCCATCATATGGAACTAATTTCTTTTTGAAAGCTGATAAATTGAAAATTTCACCGGGAACTGGTCAGTTCTAGAGAAGGCAGTTTGGAAACACATTCCCTGAACCTCAACTTCTTGGTTCTACTCCTAGATTTTCCCTCTGAAGCCGTGGAAAAGTTCTCTCTCCTCTCTGCTTTCGAGTCCCTTCTTTAAAAAGGGGTGACGCGATCACCGGTCCATGTACAGGGCACAGTAAATGAAATCATCCCGGGAGCTTTCCAAGTGCTTGTGAGGCATGGAGCCAGGGGGCCTCAGCTGATTTACTGTTAGGAAAACAACAAGCAAGCCCCAGAGGAAGAACAAGTGATCTTTTCCCCGTTGGAAACAGGACTCTATTTCTCAAATTAAGATGCAGAGAATCAGCTGATAAAAAAAAAAAACCCAAAAAAAAACAATTACCAAATTTTAGGATCTGAAAAAAAAGTGAATTATTTTGAAAACAGAACATTTTTGACTGATTAATCTAGGCAACGTACAAATAATTGAGTTCCGCCCACTCAGATAAACCCCAGCTTCGCTCTGGGTTTTATGGCTGTTGCAAACAATGTTTTATCTGCCTATAAAGCCTGTCTCCCATTGACAAAGATGTGAACTTGGAATTTTTGATCTGGGTTATGTGATACATTCCTGGCCAGGAAGGTGGTGCTCTCTCCTGTAACTTTCCACTGATGCAAATGAGGTCACAAGTGCCAGGAGGCAGCAGTGACAAGTCTGTGTGGGCAGAGACCCACGGGCCAAGGCCAGCCACATGCTTTCTCTTCTGCAAGAAATATTTACACCATCCTGTTGGCACAGGTCGGGGAGGTTGTGAGCTTTGTAGTTTGTGCCACAAAGGAGCCGAGACAGCCTCCAAGCCATTCCTGTGGGGATGTCTTTTCTTTCTTGTGCAGCTCAGGAGGTAAGAAGCTTCCTCTGACCTGCCAGGTCCTCAGAGGTTAGGACTCAGGGCCATCCAAGAGGTTCTGCCTGTTCTGGGTTGGATGTTGCCCCAGCAACTCCTGACTCCTGGCGGGTGGAGCTAAATGTGACGGGGGTGGGTAGCCTGAGGGAGTGCCCTTTCCTGAGGACACTGAACATGGTCTGTCCTCCTAGGAGCCCACCGGGCAGGCCCTGGAGTGGCCACTCTGGAAGAAGCAGTTCTCTGCCCTGGACAATGCTCACTCGCACAGCGCTAGCTCTCAGGAACAGAGCCGCAGGTTTGATAATTCTACACCCTGGTCAAATGGAGGCAGTTAGCTGTCCCATCTGCTGAGATCAAGAAAAACCCACTGGATTATGTGAAAAGGGAGAACTGATGGATATTATTAGCAGCAGCTCTGAGTCATTAAACATTTCAAAGTTAAGATGAGAGCTCACCGAGTGATGACTATATTTTCAGGTAAATTCCAGGACAACTAAGCACAATCCTACTTAAGTTTCTAACCACTGCTAAGTGTCTCCTTTGTGGGCTCCTCCTCCCCCACCTTCCCTCCAAGGGTAGGCGGCTCCCTAAGACTCTGTGCTTGGCCCCTGCCTAGGTTTATTTCCAGCACTACTGCTAGACCATATGGCGCCTTTGTGCAAATTAGAAAAAAGCGCCCTTTCTCAAGACATGTTATCACTGACTCCTAGAAAATTCCTGGTCATTATATAAATCTTCAGTGACTATGCTGAAGTGCTACTCTCCAGAATTGTTCAGTACGTTCTGCCCAGCCCTGCAGGTGCTCTACTTGGTTCTCTACCTGTGCAGTTAAATTTCATGGATTCAAATATTACCCTGGGCAGATGGTTCCCAAATCAAAATCTCTACCCTGACACCCCTTTCCAGAGATCCAGACCCGCAGGAGAAGTTAGAAATGAATGCTCCTCTGTACTCCATTTAACACACTACATTATTTCCTGTTAAGTCTCTTCCTCAAAAACTTTGATGGCTTCTATTGATAGACACATAAAGCCAAACTTCCCAGCTAGGCATTTAAAACCTTCCATGTTCTCACCTCACCCTACTTTGACTGCCACCTACCCCTGCTTCTGTCCTCCAGTCCCACGGAGCTCTCACAACTCCCCAGCATGGGACACTTTCCTGCCTCCATGCTTCTGTCCCTATTGTTCTATCTACCGGGCCTGTTAACTGAAAACCTATGACTCAAATGCCATCTCTTCTCAAAGCCTCAGCTGACCATGTCCATCAGAATTCAGAGCTTCCTTTTCTGTGCTCTCATTACACTGCTCACGTTTTACTTTGACCATTTATGGGACCACGTCTGAAACTGTCCATTTATTTATTTGATTGGAGCCCCCAACAGACTAAATTCTTGAGGGGAAGGATCCTCAAGGATTTATTTATCTTTTGGTCTTCAGAGCCAAACCCGAGTACAAAGCAGGTGCTGGTGAGTAACCGAATGGCAGAGATGTCTCCTTCATGGGCAAAGAAAGGCCACGGATGCCTTAACAGTGGTCTGCTCTGAGCCTGCATGCTTCAAAGCACCAGCCACACAGGGCAAATGAGTGCACTGCAGTTATGGCGGGCAGTGTGAAGGGCACTTTCCAAACCAGAAAAGTCCATTAAAACAAACACACATTTATGCCATAACTCACAGCCACATCAAATGCAACTCCTAGAAACCACAAGCTCTGGCAGGGTGTGCTGAGGCTCTGCATCTTGAAGGAAGGTTGGCAGGGTTTGGGGCCTCTTTCTGCAGTCCCCTTCTGCCTCTGCTCAGCATTCCAGACCCTGGATTAGCCCAGCCCCACCACCCATGCGAATAATGCATTACAGGAATCTGAACATTACTCAGAATAATGCTCTTGGGGAGATGAGGTGGTGGATAGGAATGAAGCGATGAAAAACGAGATGCTTACCAATCTAGTTCATCGCACTGTCTTGAGAAAATGACAAAAAACTTGACTATACATTCTGACTGACTGGAATCGTGTCCTCAGCTCCTCTTCCAGATATAGTTACAGAGATGACAAATCCAGCAAAGAAAGACCATTTACAATACAGGGCTTCATTTGCAAGATAAACTCAACCACCTGACCTGCATTTTTCATCTTTACTGGGATAGTCAAACCCACATTTATCTGAGACCAGATTCCCCAGTTCCTGGGAAAGGAATGACCAGAAGCAAAAATCTACCAAGATGGAAACTGGGAGGGGTGGACTGATTTTGCTTTTCTGACACAGTGGAAAATGTGGGTGCCTGTATATACCTCTGTTCTCTCTATATCTTCCTCTTGCAGAGGGCTGACTAGCACATGAAAAAGGGAAGAGCCCTCAAATCCAGCTGGCTTTACATTTTCCTGGCTAGCTAGGCTTCTGTTTCCATTTCATTGTCACTAAGATGGCCTTAATAATATCATTAACACAGCCACCCTCTATTCACCATGCCTAGGGAGGAAAAAAGTCCTCTGTTGCTGGTTAGAGAAGAGCAAAAGTCCAACCTCTGTACTGCCTTGATTCTCACATCTGTGTCTGCTCCCTCTTTCTAATGCTTCAGAAACAGGCAAGTTCCTTAAAACTAATGACCCAAATACTTGCCAGCTGCTAGTACTCTCACTTTCATCAACTCAGATCTCATCAACATTTTGATGTATGTGGTTTGTTGGAAACAAAAAAAATACAGTAGTTATTAGAAAGCATGTCCTTTGTCAACTGCTGTGCTAAAGGCTGGGGACGAAAGGGAACAGGGAAATTTAGGGCTTATGCATATAGATTCACCTTCAAAGAAAACAGAGTCTGGGTAATTCCATCAAAAAACACCAATGCCTTATAAGCCATTTCATGGCTGGCCACTGCCTGTAGGAAGTCTCTTATTCTATTAGGGCCAAACTATTTCATTAAATGTGTATTCAGGAAGAGTCACTGTGTGGCCAAAGGGAAGAAGAGGCAAACAGGTTCCCCTTTTTAGGGTTTTTTTTTTCCTTTTCTTTCTCAGTCTGAGACCAGGGAGCTGCTGGGCAGGTGGCTGATAGCGTTTCCCATCCTTCCTGGAAATCTCAGGTAAGGATAGCAACTGGTCCTCTAGAAGGCTCACTCTTAGCACTCTTTAAGAGAAACTTTCTGGGGGGTCAGCAAGGGACAGACATCGAAGATGAGCTTTCCAGAGAGAGCCCATCCAAAAACTCAGGGAGTTCGAACTTGGCTTGGGAGGGTCAGCAATGCATGCTCAAAGGAGTCCAAGGCCAGCATGAACAGTGACACCGCTTACTGCCCAGGTGGGGCTGGGACACTGCCACAGGCCCACTGATTTGAGGCCCGAGGCTGCCGTGTGGTGAAATTCCTCCTGCTGACTCACAGGAATACCACAGCCATGTGTAGAAATTCCATGATGAAAGATGATATCCCTGACATTTCTCCTAGCACTCAGATTTTCCAGCGAAATTCCTTGAGCAGTCATCCCAACGGCAGAGGGATAGTTCAATATTTCCAAAGTGAGGCGGAAAGTTCATTGTGGTTATACAATTCTAACATTACCCTCATTTTCTCTGAGACACCCACAAGGGGACTTACTGAAATGGAAAACGAAACCAGGTCTGATGGACGCTGGTTGAGCTAACGGCCACCCAGTGCCTTGGAGGCAGTGAATTAGTGACCAGGGCCAAATGGAGAACAGACCCTTCATACTGGTCTGGCCTTGGGCTCCAGTCCTTCTTCTTTAAATTGAACTTTGGCTGTAGAGACATGTGAGTTCTATTCAGTTAGAACTGTGCAATTGGAATGTCCTCACTGGTCCCCGTTCTGAGGCATTTAAGTTTGAGATCCCAGGTAAAATACTTTAGACGATCAACAATGAAAGGAAAGAGAGCAGTATCTCAGTCAGTCAGTCTGTCTCTGTCTCTGTCTCTGTCTCTCTCTCTCTCTCCCTCTCTCCCCTTCCCTTTAGCTCTATGGAGTAAAAATAAAAACCTCACTTATTTCCTTCTATATAATTTTCGTAACAGGTAATTACTTTTATTTCTTAATATGTTTACACTAGAATACATGCTACCTATAGAAGGAGTCTTAGCCTATCTTGGTCACTGTGTTATCCTAAGGCATAAAGTAGATCTCAGTGAATATTTGTTGCATGAATAAATAAATGACTAAATGGACACATGGCTAAATAGGTGAATGTGGACCCACAAACTTATGAATACAGACAAATTTATATCTCACGTAAATACATTCAAGTATCATGGGACTCAAGGGAAAGGCAATTTTCCCCAATGTGTCTTTGACACATTGACACATACTGAAGAAACATATTTCTTTCAGTGACACATAACTGAAGAAAAATATTTAAAAATGTTTGGTAACTAAATTTCCAATTCATGGACTAGGGGAGAAGAGTCCATGAAAGGGAAATGCTGGGAGAATTCCCCGTATAGGAGGGGACCTCTCTCAGTTTGTAAAAATATCCTTCCTTTGGTTCTGCCATCTCACAGAAAAAAGAGTTGTAGAATGCAGACGTCTGTTCCTAGGGTGACTGTGCCATGTGCGGTCCAAAAGGGGGCTCTGCGAGTGAGAGAGGATGCTATTAAGGGGAATCCCAGGAGGAGGTTGGGACTTCTCTGGGAACAGTAAGACAATGGTGGCTGACCTATCTCCTCACTGTGGAAGTTAATCTAAGCCTACTCAAAGTTAAAGCCATTTCTTGAAATTCTTCTTTTATTGAAAGCGCTTGTTCTTTACTGAATCCTCATCTTAAACTCTTTGATGAGTTTTTATCTTGAGAATTAATTCTTAGAAAGCACAGTATCTTGAGCTTCTCTGGTAAGTTGTCAGTGCTAGAGTTAACTCCTTAAACAACAAGTGTGACACGGGCCACCCTTCCTGGATTACATATCCTGGGTGTGCTCTGTAGGGCAAGCCTTCAATGCTACCTACCTCTTTCGTTTGATGAAAACAGAATTAAAAAATATACAGTAGCTGCAGCAAATTCAACAACGCACAGCAGCCCCTCGGGCGGACTTCAGAGGGAAAGTGTTTTCTAACGTTTCCACTTCCTTCGGTACAAAGAATAAACTCAGCCTGGCCGGCCATAAAAGCTTCAGTTTTTCCCATTCTTGCTGCCAAAGCTGAAATGCCAAGAAATACTGGGAACTGTGATTACACACACTTCATATTTTACATTCTAAAACCCCAAGGAATAGCTCCAGAGAACAGAGTCCTATTTCTTAAATGGCATCTGAACAGATACCGCACTCAAGCTCCGCTGATCACGGCTTAGTATTTGCATGGGGGGAGACAAAGACCTCACAGAGTCTTCCCGTCTGTGTGTACCTTCCTGGCATCTGTGGCAGACCTTGGCTAACTTTTCTCATTCATGTCTTTTTTATTTTTTAACGTTCTGAGTCACTCAACCAGATTCTTACGGGAAAAAAAACAACAACAAAAAAAAACACATCACCACCACACATATAAGTCAGTCATAAGGAAACTCAGTTACCGCCTCTGACAGGTTTGAACCTGTCTGAGAAAACAAAACTTCAGTGTTCTTTAGGCCAAAACTGTATCTCCTTCCTCAGTGTGCCCGTAAAGCAGCCAGCCTGACCGTACTCAGGTTATAGGTTGGCTTTGTCCAAATTTCCCTCCTCAGCTGTAAATTGAGTTGTAACTTAATTTCACTGCCACAGTGTATTTTTCTCAATTCCATCCTCTCGTATAGGTGTTAAAACAAATGAACAAAAACAAAAACAAAAAGCAGGTCTTCCTCCCCGCACCACAAGTATCTCAGGAAGGGTTCAGGATGACAAGACCTGTTCTTCTAAAGGGTGAATTCTGTGATTCACTGTCACCTGCCTTCCCCTATTGCTCATGGTTCCATTTCTTTGTCAAAAGAGTATTAAAAAATCCTTCCTACATGAACTTGGGAGGGGCAAGCTTTTTCATCGCTTGGATTAAACTAAGATTTAATACCGCCTCTTGCATAATTTGTGAAATTTGGACACTTGCACACATTCCTCTTGTTCCCAAAGGAAAGGAGCTCCCTTATGATGTCCCCCCACCCCCCTTGACAGGGTTCGCGCCCGTGTCTTGCAGAGAAAGGGGTTTGAGAAGCCCTTGGGAAGGAGCGAGGCACTTTTGCATGAAAGCAGGCCCCATCTAACCCGGGTGGACGTATGTGCTGCTGCTCCTCACTCCAGTTATAAATAAGACTGATGCAACCGCTCTACGTGTAGGGTTGGAAATAAATTTCTCGTTGTAGCTATGTAACTGCAAGAAACTTTTACAAGGCTGTTACATGATCTGAACAAACCTGCACAGTTTCTCCAACAAGGGGCGAATTCTTTGCAGGTTTGAATCCTCACTCACAGACCCTTCTCAGAAAAGAAAAGATGGCGCAACTGCTAATTTTTTAGAGGAGTTCAGAGCTGGTCTTTCGAAAGGCTTAGGAAAAACCTCTGTTCTTCAAGGGCATCCTATAACATCACTTGTTTTTCAGTAGGAAACATATTCAAACACAGAGCTTGTGTAAGCATAAACCATTTCTGGAAGGACATACAAGAAATGGATAACTGGTTGCCTTGAGAAAGAGGAATTGGGAGATTGGATTTAGCTTTTACTGTAATCCTTTTAGAATAGCTAAATATTCCCTTTGTTATCATATGTACGGATTAACTCATTTAATTAAATTACATTGATATTGCTCTTTAGTCAATAAACAATATCACGTTTATGCCCATCTTCATATCACTTAACTCTCCCAATGTATTCCCCCAGATAAGTATTGGCTCAGTTGCTAGAAATGAAGAGAAAAAATAAGAACTATTGCTATGCCTTGTGTCAGAAATTGAGGGCTATCCAATGAAAAGAGTAAGAAAGGCAGAGCTCAGGATGCCCTGCCCTAATCGCATCATGACAAATGAGAGAAAAAGTGTGACTCTGCTGGGTTTCCGTTCTGCAACACCCTATTATAACACCTCTTACATCAGAATTCCCTCTTACACCTTACTGACTTCCCCTCTGCCTCTGTCCACCCCCAATCCTTTTGCTTATTTCTTTTTAAAATTTGTTCTAAAAAAATCACAAAAGTAATACATTCTTACTACAGTGATACAATAAAAAGATACATAATGAAAAATTAATAACTGTTCACCCCATCCTCAGCTATTTTGTTTCTGGTCTTCTATAACTTTCCCTTTGCACATATCTATATATAGATGGCTTTTGCTAATTTTTTCTTTTAACAACAACAAAAAAAAGAGACTAAAATGAGTATACACACCACTCTTTAACTTTTTTTCCCCCTTCACTTATTTATCAGGGACAAACCACCCAGGCCAATAAATGTAGATATAACTCATTTTTCCTTGCAATAATCGCATAATATTCCACAGGGGCATACCATAATTTATTCAACTATCACCTTATTGAATCTGTCCATCTCTTAAATGGATTCACTGTTCAAGTTTCTTCCCTGGGTTACTTTTCTTTTTTATAATTGATCATGTATATGGAGCATTAACTGATACCAGACATTGGGATAAACAAGCCACGTGAATTCAATTCTCACAATAACCCCACAGATAGGTAGGATTGCTATCCCCATGTTGTAGATTAGGAAACTGAGGCTTAGAAAAATTAAAGAGTTTATTCAGTATCACAGAGCTAGTACATGTAGAGGCATGTTCTAAATCCAAGTTTGATTCCAAAGCCTCTCTTAACTGTAAGTCAATACTGTTTCATTTTTGCACTGCAGCCACGCAATCAACCTAGAGTCTATAGCCAAGGTTAGTCTGGTATTTACAACTTTGAGATGGATCATTTCACAAGGAGTTCCACAGGTACCTCTAACTTGAGGTGTTCAAGTCTTTGTCTCCCCCACCATCACACCTGTGTCCACCCTGTGCCTCATCTTTGTCAATTCACCCTGGAGCAAGGCACTGACTGACTTGAGTGAAAAACATCACCTTTTCAAAGTGGACTGTGAACAGAGATTCCCTAGGTCCATGACTACCTCTGTGTTTCCATGTGCATGCAGAGGCTGAAGCTATACTCACCAAGGTAGGCAGGGATCAAATTCCTTTGCAATCTACACAAAAGGAAACTCTGAACACCCTACTGTGAGATCACACTAAAAAATGAACTTCTCACCATGCTTGCTACCCCTATATCCAGCATCGACAAAATTCAATTAAAGACTTGGGCTACTAACATCACAATTCATGTTAGTTTAGTTACTTGTTAAGACACTTCTGATTTTACATGAGAAGAAAAGTGTTAGAAGTCAACTGGACATCAATCCAAGAGTCTGAAATGAAAAATTACACGCATGGCTTATGATTGCTCAGAAATGAGTGATTGCAAAAAGACAGCCAGAATGAACAATATCATGCTAATAGTATTTCTTTCTTTGATAGGTAAACTAGATTGCCAGATTGCCTTCAAATATCAGAAAGGCTTTCTTGTAGAAGATTTGTGTTTTTCAGTCTACTCCTTAAGGGTAGTCCAAAACCAGAGAACAGAAGATACTGGGGGACACTGTTTGAGTCAATACAAAGGTGAAATTTGTGATAGTCACAGAAGCCCAAAGTGGAGGTAACAAGTTCCTTTTTACTTGGAGGTGTTTAAGTATAGGGGAAAAAACGGCCACTCAGCAGGATGCTAGGTATTCATGCTCTGTAAGAGAAGGGTATATAACTTTGAGCTCCCTTCTGACCACAAGGCTCTAGAATTTTGTCCATGGAGCACGGGACAGGTAAGTTTTGATCCAATTATCAAGAATGGTGTAGAACAATGATTTTGTATGTCACAGAGCAGGTTTGGATGGGTATTCTGTAGGTTGGAGAAGCAGTGCCAAGGGAAGGAGGAGGAATGAAAGGCTGTGCAGTCAGATGGCCACCTTCCCATGTGTGCGCCATACACACACCTCTGGAACCAAATCCCTCAATGATGACCATTCATCAGGGTAGGGGCAGTTTGCCTGTCAAGTTTCACTCACTCCTCTTTGCAACAAAACCTAGAAATTCATCAATGTCTGAGCATTTTTGCCAAATGGAAACAGGGTGCTTGCACCAAGTTATATTTCTTCTTAGGCAATTCACTGATAAGTAAAATTTGACATTTGCGAGACAGTGGAAAACATTCCACCTTCAGGCACATACTGCAGACTGTATATCAAAAGGCAAACTATAGTACCACATTCCATTCCGCTATTTCTCCTCCCAGGCTCAAGTACAGGGATCTAGGAGAAGGATTTGTTCTCAGCACACCTGAAAAACGTAGCTGTGAGACTAACAAACATGGCTTGGTTAGCTAAAAGGATGAAAGGCCTTCATCTAATCCTCAGCTATTCCTCGTATCAGTCCACTGCGTGTTCAACTCCAGCAGGTGCTTTTCTCCTTTGGGTTAAAACCATTTCCAGGTAGATTTTGCACTATCAAGCCAAGTAGTTGCAAAGCACCTTGCTTAATGTAACAGAAAACATTAAAAAACTGAATACATGTATAAATGAATGACTGTAATGGACTGAATGTTTGCACCCTCCAAAATTCATGTTTAAGTCCTGAACCCTCCAATATGATGGCATTTGGAGATGGGGCCTTTGGAAAGTAATTTGGGTTAAAGTCATGAGGGTGGGGCCCTCATGATAGGGATTAGTGCCCTTTATAAGAAGAAACACTACAGAGTTTGCTTCTTGTCTCTCACCAGACAGCCATGTGAGGCTACAGCAAGAAGGCAGCTGTCTGCAAGCCAGGAAGTGAGCCCTCACCAGAAGCCAAATTGGCTGGCAACTTGATCTTGGACTTCCCAGTTTCAAGAACTGTGAGAAATAAGTTCCTGTGGTTTAAGTCACCCAGTCTATGGTATTTGTTAGGCAGTCTAAGCACACTAAGACAATGACTTTGGGACTTCTACAGGACTGGTATTCACAGTCAAGGAGTGAT
>NW_017731355.1:1209066-1210795 GCF_001890085.2 Hipposideros armiger
TTAGAGAAGCCTTTCTTAATCCCCTATGTAAAATATTAAAACCATTCTCCCTGAACTTTCTTTCCCCCTTACACAGCTTTTTCTCCACTGAAGTTAGCACCCCAACATCCCATATATTTACTTTTTGTGTGTCTGACGACCTGCACTAGAATTTAAGCTCCCGGAGCGCAGGGGTTTTGTCTGCTTTAGCTCCTGTGTACTCCCAGAGCTTATAACAGTGCCTGGCACACAGTAGGCGCTCAACACATTTTTGTTAAAGGAACAAACAAATACCCTAAGCTTAAGGGCAGGGCCTTTCTTTATTCTTTTACTCTCTGACAGCCTGAGAGAAAGCTTTGTTTTGCCTTGAGTGGACATTTCATAAACATTTGTTCATGTGTACAGTTGAATCACTTTTGACAAATGGCAGTGTTCAACGGGTACCTAAAGATCAACTGACTACGTTTTTATTGCTTAGCAAATAAATCCAATATCGTGTTTAATTATAATGAAGCAATACATTGCTTGGTCAATTTGGTGGACACAAGAGCAAAACTGGTGGTCTGATTTCATTAGCCAGTGAAATCTATTACCACATTTATCAATTAGCTCCAAATAACCACAGCCTTTGTTGATGCAAAAGGTCAAACACTGATGAGGTATGCCAGGATCAGTACTCTGATTTAACAGATGAAGTACAGAAAAACAATCAAAGTGTCTCAGGGCTGAAATTTCTCCCATTAATCTAGGTCCTTTGAGAAAATGCATTACTGGGACTAAGCCACCAGGATATTCATCCCACTAATGGTCTGAAAAGGTTCTTATATTTCCCCTCAAATGAACAATAAAAAATTTGCTTCAATCCTGGAAAAGGTAAATTCAAAATGAGTTCAACTGCTTCCCCCAAACACTAAAGACACAGTTGAAACTTAAAATGTGAGACTATAGTCTTCAAGTCTTACAAACTGTCTCATATGCTCCAGGGCTTCTTAAGAAAACTATTGTAAGGATTTTATGATAAGTTCACGGTAAGTATTGGGTTGTCGGAAAAGTCATGATGCATTTTTGCAACGAAAAACATAGAAAAAATACATCATGACTTTTCCAACAACCCAATATATTAATTACACATGATATTAAGGTATTGCTAATGCCAAGAAAATTATGTGATTTGAAAGAAAAGCACAATCAGATTTAGTTTAATATAAATGGATTGGTCTTCAGAGGGTTGGCTTTACAAGCTAGAACTCCAATTTCTGTGAAAATTCCCTATTCCTGAGGAAACGTCTTAAGGATAATTTCAGCTCAAGCCTATGCTACAGAGAAAACACGAATCAGCTGATAGCATGTATGCAAAGAATAATCTCTTATATTGACCTAGCATGTTTCAAAGGACTTTTGCATTTTCATTTCCATCTGACTTGAGTTTCACCAACAGGGAAGCCATGTCAATGATGCCCTATTGTACATATTGACAAATGGGTTCAGTGCATTCAGCAACCTGCCCACGTGCCCAGGACAGCATGAAGCAGAGCCAGGTCTTGCTACCCAGGTCTTGTGAAAACCATGCCCAGCATTCTTTCCAGTTGAAAGAATATATGCTGTCTCTCAAACTTATTTTAAAGTGAGTGATCTTTTTCTATTCTTTTATAGCATTACATTTTAAATGGAATTACACTTTGGGGACACGTAAGTCTAAATGATGTAGTATATCAAGTGTTTGTTTGTTTGTTTTTACCCTGGAGCCCAA
>NW_017731355.1:1212452-1257603 GCF_001890085.2 Hipposideros armiger
GAGCCACTCAGCTGGCCCTGCATTTGCTCTTCTTTATCTTGGATGTTCTTTCCTTCCCTCTTCACAAGTTACCTCAGCTCAAGAGTCATGACCAGATGGAATCACCCTGTTAGAAGTTCTCATTCATTGCAATGTATTCCTCTTCGTCATAGTACTAGTTACAGCGGGAGTGTTCTATCATTCGTATGATTATTGAATTGATGTCTTTCTCTCTCACAAGACCATACTCTCCACCAGGGAGCATTTTTGTTTTTTCTCATCATTGTATCCATATCCTTGGAAGAGAGTTGATGCTCAATAAACATTTGTACAATGAGTCACCGTGCTCCAAAGTTGTGTGAAGGAGGAGAAAGGTGGCCAACAAATTTCATTTGGGGTAGATGTCAAGCTATTCTAATAAACTGGAAAGCCTCTGAGCTGTGCATTACATCCTTGAAAAAAGGATCTTAGAAGTCCAGGTGACAGTGGAAGAACAGGCACTGAATGAGGCCGCCATTTGGCACAGCAAGCAAGACAAGCTAAAAAAGGAGACAGCAATATGACTAAAAGGTCCAGTGTTCCAACAATCCTGGGTAATGGCTCACAGTCAAAACCTGAGGTGACAGTGACTAACATATTGAGAACAACATGGCTAGCACATCCTGAAGAAACAAGGACTATACGAAAAGAAATGACAATTCACAGCTGTCTTTGAAGCAAGTAGATCAAGAAAGAGCAGACCCTCTTCCCAGAGCAGAAGGAATGATGTTCTCAGATGGAAAAGTGAACACCCAGCTCCTAAATTTGACTTAAATCTTTATCTAACAAGAAGACTTATCTCACTAGAATGAGTAGAATAAATGGAATTGAATTCCAATATAGGTGAGGTAACAGGAAGAGTCCAAAATTCCAGGCTCAAGTGAAAGACCTTTGGGGAAGTCTGCTGATAAGAAAGGAGATAGAAGTCAGATAGATGTTGCCACAGTTTTCAAGAGGGGTAGGGTAAGACATCAGAGAGCAACAATGCAAGCATGTGATATTTATCACTGACCCAACCCACAAACTGATTTGGAAACAGATGACTTGTGACTTCTTAGACATGAAAGCAATGTTCAGAGAGGCGGCCTCACTGAGGGCCCTCCAAGCAAAGCTATGCTCAGCTAACTTCAGATCACACAATTATCTGGAGTCAGCAAGGCCCCTGATGGTCCCTTATGACATCCTTGAGAAACAAGAGTCAGTTGACATTACAGATTGGTATATTCACACAGATCCAACAGTGGCATCCAGAGCCTAGCTTAACAGATCTTATCTTGGAGGGATATTGCTAATCTTCCCAAATTCTTAACTTAAAAAAAAAATGAGATCAGGTAGAGACTGTTCTTTCAATTTGAGGAGAAAGCAAAGGTGATTTTCTTTAAAAGTCACTGTGTTACATAAGTATATATGCGTACAACACAAGATGTCAGGTCTGACAGTCAGCCTCTCTGGGCCAGTTCCACATCTGGAAAATGACCACAGTAAGCACTTGGAGCTTTAGGACTAAATATTGATTAGCATGCACCCAAGAACCCAGCATGCAAACAACTACATACGGCACAAAGTGGTCAGATTCATGAGTTGAAAATTATGTGTTGAAATATATGTTCAAATGTAACATGGTGAGAAAAAAAAAACAAAATTTAAACTGTGCCCTTCTATAAATTGCCCTCAACCAACATATTTTAGATACATTCCACGCTTTGTCAAAAAGAGCAAATCCAATGTGTGCTGGCTAGGGCTGAAACGTTAGTGATGGCTGGCTTCCTCTTGAATACTTACCTTATGAAACTTGATAGAAAACAGTGCCTGTCATCCTGGAGGGCAAGTAAATGACCATTTGTTTCCCTAACTTCTCTGTAGGGCTTGACTGGGGGTGGGGGTGGGGGGGTCAATGCCTTGGTAAATTATTCACGAGCACTATCCCGCTCCTCATCAGCCAACAAGCCCAGAACAAAGAAATGAAAGTTTTTTTTTTCCCTCAGCAAAGTGACTCACTGACTGTTTACTTTCCAGCCTGCTCTTTTTGGTCTGTGTCCCATGGCAAGCTCTAAACCTTCCAACCAAAGTCAAAGGGCAGACCCTTCTCTTGTATCTCCTGGGAACTGGGCTTCTCTTCCTCCATGAAATGCAAGTGAACACATTGAGAATCGGGGTCAGAACACAGGCAGAAAAGCACAGAAACGGAACTGGCCTGTCTCCACTTTCACAACGCATAGTCGGCTAAGAGAGAGAAGAAAGTCATACCAGGGGGAGCCGAAGGTACCACCTTCTAAAGTCCTAAAGGACTTGCAGATGGTACCATCTTTGTAGACTGTTGGAAAAGAAACACCTTCACTGAAAAAAAAACCTCCCAAACAAACAAACAACTCTATTTGGATAGGTCAGAGACATCTCCAGAAAGATCACTTAAGCTCTGATAAAGGCCATCTTGGGACATGTATGATAAATGAGGCTGTCTGACGCTCCCAAGTCCCTCACTGTGCTTTGTGGATCAAATTCACACCCTCTGTGACCCAACTGTGCCCTTTACTGTGTCTGAATTCCAAGGACTTGGCTTTCAAAGGCTTATCCTTAAGACTCTGCTCTCAGGCCGGTGCCCTGCATGGAATTAAATTATCCTGTGAAATAAATCCACAGGATAAAAATAGCATTTGAATATATCCTAATTAAATGTGCTCCCTTCAAAGTCAGCCATCCCAGTGAGAGCCTGCACATGGGAGTCCCGTCAAAGAGTCAATTAAAATAAATTCTCAGAATTGAAATAACACTTCTCAAGCTGTGGGCTGACACTGATTCACCAGAAACTACTTCAGGTTAGTGTCCATCCTCCATATTTCAAGACAAATGAAACAAGTAAACACAGAGGCTGTCAGATCCTACAGAGGAAAGCAAGCTCACAGCCGTGCAGCAATGTGATACGGTGCTTAAGTAAAGCCTCTGAGTATTCAAGAAAACATGTTTAGACCTTGCTGCTTCTCCCCACTACTGTGGTCTGAATGTTGTATCCCCTCAAAATTTGCATGTTGAAATTCAGCCCCCAAAGATGATGGTATGAGAGGTGCTTAGGTCATGAGGGTGGGGCCCTCATGAACACAATCAGTGCCCTTATAAAAGAGGCTCCAGAAAGATCCCTAACCCCTTCTGCATTGAGAGGACACAGTAAAAGGTGGCCATCACCAGATACTGACTCAAGGCTGGCACCTTGACCTTGGACTTCCAGCCTCCGGAACTGTGAGAAATAAATTTCTGTTGTTTATAAGCCACCCAGTCTGCTGTATTTTATCGCAGCCCGGATGGGCTAAGACACCCACTCTGCCTCATTTTCATGAGTTAAAGTTGCCTTGTCACTAGAAGGGATATAAGAAGCCCATGCTTTAGCGGTACTCTAAGTCTGTAGGTCTCTCCTGCTTACACAGTGTAGCCCCGTGGTTAAAAACGTAGTTTGAGTTCTGGCTTCACTCCCAGTTAGTCTTCTGGTTACTAAGCCTTTCAAAGACACAGTCATTCATAAAATAACATGAATAATATTACTGGTATATAATAACACTGTGAGGATGCAGGGAGAAAGGCAGGTAAAGTACTGGGCCTGGAACAAGTGCTAAGTTTAGCTCCGGCTGTTGTTATTATTTTGATGTACAACAGAAGTCCCTGTCAAGTGGGGAACTCATTGGTCTTAAAAATTAAATGTGGGAAAGGCTCTCTCTGGGGGTAAACTGAGCAGAGATGGGTAGATGAGCCATGGAAAGGAGAACAAAAAATGAACTCAGGGCCCAGAGTCTGCCATTACCACCAGGAAGAACTCTGAACTCCCTCCACCATCGGACAGTATATCAGCAATGACTGCCAGTCACACTCTGGGCACAATGCTGAGACAGGGAAAATGACATGGGAGAGCCTGCAGGAGCACATCACAGCCCGGGTAAGAACGCTCACCGCGCAGGCTGTCTAAAGCAACCTGGGGCAGCTCCATGACTTAACAAGCGTGGATTCCTGATTCCCTTCAGGACAACGGCTCCCGCTGCTGGTCATCCAGCCTGGCTTCCAGCTCTGTGTCCCCTTCTCTACCTCATAGCTGGGGCCGTGACAAATGGGCTACCTCTAGTTGAGGCTTCAGGGCTCTGCACTGAGAATTAACTAGAAGACATTTCTATAGAGTGCCTGGTTTCCTCCTTCACGTTCCCACTGTTTCTGGCACCATCTGCCAGTCCTGCTACAATCTTTACTAGTCTCACTCCTCTCTTCCTATTTTTGACTCCCGGAGTATTTAAGAAGATTCAGTGTTTTCAAAAGCCCTCTTACACTTTAATCATGATGTCAGTTCTGTCATGAGCTTACCAAAGGAACAGCCTTTAGCAAGGCTAATAAATAGCAAATGTCAATCAGGAAATGTTTTACATCAACATTCATGCTCTCGCTACTATAAAAGAGAATTTTTGTCAAAGGAGAGCAACAATTGCATATCTAGAGGAAATGAAGAGTATATGTAGCAACTAAGTTATGTGATTTAAAGAGTGGGAGGACTTTGGCAACAGGACAATAGGAAAGTTTAAGAATAATTATTTAACAGCCATTATTACATTTCCCACCTTATTCAACCTTCTGTCTGACTTAAAGTTCCATCTGACACCCCTTAACCTCGGAGATCCAAGAACGTCAACCAGATTTCAAGCCCTTTCAATGTATGGTATATTGTAATCAGAAGATTGCGTGTCAGTCAGTGGAATCAAATAATATTGGGGAGAGAGCTACAAATGAGAAATGTCATCAAGCGGCACTCTGCTCATTGGCCATTAACCTCTTAGCTCCTTTACTGGTGAGCCATGGCCCCATCTGACTATAAATCTTATGACAGCAATTAGGGCAATAGTTTTCCACACTCTTCAGTTTAGACATGGATTCTTAAAACGGAATGGATCACTTCCAAGGTTAAAACAGAAAAAAAAAAAAAGAGAGAGAGAGAGAGCAACAACGGTTCAGCAGCTTGCAGTGTTTGGCTATAAGAGGCCCTCAGTAGACCCCAGCTGAGTGAATGCATGAATAGTCTCTTCCCAGCCTCACAAGCCTATTTTACAAACACCACATGAGGGCAAGTTTTAGTTTGCAGGCAACGCTGATCACTATGTCATTCATTTATTCTAATGGACACGCGAACCTTTGTGAATTGAATTCCTAAAAGATGTCAACTGATTATCATGAGAAATGGAAGGCTAGATGAAGCCAGGAGAGTCAACAGGGCTGCATTATGAGAGGGGTTCCCAGCAACCAGAACTCACCTGTAGATGATGCCTTTCTCGTGGAGGAACATGAGCGCCGAAATGATTTCTGCAGCATAGAAACGAGCTCGTGCTTCGTCGAAACGACGAGACTTCTGAATGTGAAACATCAAGTCGCCCCCATTCACAAACTCCATCACAAAAAACAGACGATCCTGGAAACAAACACAAGAGAGGATCCAACGTGGTGTAGCAGTGAGCCTAGAGTCCGATCGGCATCGTGTTACGGTGAGCCGTGGCATGGGGAGAAGTAGTTGTCGAATGGAGGTACTCAGGAGCATACGGATGGGAGGTGGGAGGTGGGGGGGCCTGGGAAAAGCTGATGGGATTCGATCCCTGAGAGGAGCTGGGAGCAATACCCAGATCTCCTTTAAGTAGTTCCACACAGCCTTGACTTTCTACATTAAATAAAAAGTGGAGAAGGCATCCGAAGTCTTTGGCTCTGCACTTCAAATGCCATGTAACCTTGAGCTTATTTTTTTTGGACAGTCAACATTAGGAAAGTGAGGACGCTGATGCTATCCCTCCCTGCATCACAGGCTTTTATAAACTGGAAGAGAGCAACATAAATCAAAAGGTACATGCCTTTCACCTGGAGCATGTGGGGTTAGTCATAGAAAGTAAGGGACATCTAACATCCTCACACCTGGGCAGACAAAAATCACAGAGAAAGGAAAACGCTTTGGACAAATCAGCCAAACAGCAGTCTAATGACAGCCTCAGAGTAGCCTCAGTGTTAGAAATCTCACTCACCCCAGAAGATTCCTGAGTCAGGGGTGGAAACATAAGGAACTCTCAACCCAGCAGGTGAAACGGGCTCTTAAAAAGTTACCAATGTACTGTACTGAGTACTGTGCAAGTGGTGTGAATAAAGTGCTATAGCAATTAAGACTACTTAATGACAGAAATGTTTAAGTCTCAATTAAAAGATGATGTCTCCAAGACCGACAGTATAAACTCTTCGTTTCAGGAACCTCTAAGACAATGGACTTCCTCACTCCCTCCTACTAACATTTATGAGTCCCAGGTTAGCCAGGAGTTAAATTAGGTGCTGGGAATCCAACAGAGAGTAAACAGCCATAAAACAGACGGAGCTTCTACCCATACAGAATCTGGTGTGGGAGACATACATTATTAAAAAAAAAAAAAAAAGGTATAGAAACAAGCACATATACAAGCTCTGGTGAATCCTGGGAAGGAAAAGCAGAGGAAGCAGTGAGCTCTGGCCATCTGCTTGGAGTCAGGGGAGGTCTCTCTGAGCAAGTGATTCAGGCCTGCAGGACAGATGCAATCAGGGCTAGTGATCAGCCTTCTTTGAAGTAGGAAGGAGGGTGGATGTCATTTTGTAAGGAAATTGGTATTTTGCCAATTCACAGAGGATGTGTATACAAAGAACTCATCTTTATTTGTGGTTTTAAGTGCCACCAGCTTTGCTCTGAGTCTCACCACGCAGTCACAGCTGAGCAGTAAACAAAGATTTTGTGTGTACTTGCTCACCTCACTATTCATCACCTGTTTAATCAGGCCCTTCCCGATCACAAGACACTACAATTTATCACCTCCTATTCCTGGTTTTAAGACCTTAATTGGAAGGGGGAAAAAAAAATCCCGTGTCTATAAAACTCTCTGCTAAGGAGGAGCAAGAATAAAGAGTGAAGAGGGAGTGACAAGATTTACACACACAAAAACCAAAACCAAACAACCACTCTCCAGACTGGACAATGTACTCGTAAGCAAACAGAAAACTAAGTACAGCAAGTCGTCTGACTAAACTAATGGCCCTCACCTGAGTGTGACTGACAAGCAGAGAGGCAGAGTTGGACGGAACAAGCTTGGAAGGGCAATGGTGTTCCATGTTTTCTATGTGGCTAGGGCTCAGGTGGAATGACAGGGTTAGCAGTGGGTTGGGGTGGAGGGTAAGTACGTGATGGAGACACGCGTAAGGTCTGCATCTACACAGGAAGAAGCTGCGTTCTTTTGGAGGGGTAGCCAATGGTGGCCTGCAGAAGACTCAGATGGTAAAGCCACCCCGAACCCCCCATGGCAAGTAGGTCAGTCTTACCAGCCTGTTCACCTTATTCATAGCTAGACTGACAGTCATGTGAATTCCAGGAGCTCAAAATACCTGATTACGGGAACTGAGGTGATAGGTAAGTGGCAACTTTTTAGCTGCTGGAAGTCAGTGTGCTTGGCAAGAGTTGCTAAGCAGCAGGCCTCCAAAAGATGAGGGCATTCCAGGGAAATTTCATCCAGTTTCTAGTTTTCCCCAAATCATTCTCCTATCTCAAGTGGGAAAAGCCAGACCCTGGGCTAATCTCCCGATCTGGGGAGAGGAAATACTGCTTTCTAATCCTGCTCATTGTCCTCTTTCTTGTCCCCACCTCCAGACCTGGAGGCAGATTCTCAGATAATGCTGCACAGCGAGGGGGGTCGCAATCTTTACAACTGCGAAAATATGGGTTTCTTTTCATTCAGTCTCATTTCTAACCTCCTGTCTGGCACCATCCAGAACAGGGGATATAATACGCATCCCTCAGGCTAAGTGCAGTGGAGGGGCACAGAGGGCGTTACAGGGGCACAGAGGGCGTTACAGGGACATCAGAGCAGCCTGGAGTGGGATTTGGGGGAGGCTTCCAAACGGAGCCAATTCCCCAGCTTGAAGGATAAGGAAGCACAAGTCAGGCTGGAAGGGGGATGGGATGGAAAGGGGAGGGAGCATGGAGAAGGAACAGGTGAAGTTTCCAGTGTGAGGCAGGATGTAGTGACCACAAGGGGAGATGTCCCCAAGTGGCTGCTGAGGATGGCACATCACTGCAACACATACTGCCACTTCCACTGCTTTGGCAGAAAAAGCAAAAGGCTAGTCAGGGGCTCCCTTTCCCCCCATCCCCAGGCCACCCACAACTGGGAACTGCAGGACTCAGTCCTGTTTCTACACGTGATCACTTACCTGTTGGTCTCTACCATCATTATAGGGCCAGTGTCTGAACTAAAACAGGTGGCAGCTATGGAGTTCGGCTTGGAAAAGGCGCCAGTTAGTGCTGGAACCTACCTGCCACATATACTAACACAACATCAGCGACAAAACCAAGTCCCTCCAGCTAAGCCTTCCTCCTATGTCATGAATCGCCTCAACCTGCAGGAGGCCTTTCATATGTAGTGGCTGCCCTTCCAGAGACCTGTGTGTGAAGTTCCGAAAGGAGGCGGGAGGTCACCTCCGCCCTCAACTCCATTCTCCACCTGTGCTGTTTAAGAACTGGTCTCACTGACTAACCGACAAACACTAAGTCATGCTTCACCAACTCAACTCTGAAGCAACTGGAGGAAGCATTTCTGGGATCCCTGCATTTAGGGAGGCCACAGCAGGATAGATTAAGGTGGTCATGAGTCACTTCTGAGGCAGGGAAGAGATTCCAAATCCCACCGTGGGCAATGATAGCAAAGACGGCTGCTTCTGTATTTACACCTGTGTCGACAGCCATTCCACTCTGTCTAAAGTCCAGTTCCCTAGACTCTGAGCCCCGACACCTGCCCAGCTCTCCCTGAGACCTCTGGCTCTTTCAAGGTCAGTCTTGCCCTAACCTTCAAGGTAGGAAACCTAAGGTCCCAGAGACAGGTTTAACCTTGGTTCTAAAGCCAAGTGGCCCAGCCCTTTGTCTGTCCCTCCCTTCTCTTTTTTGTCCCTGATTCAGCCAACCGCAAATGCAAGTCATGAAGACAGGTGAAGAACACCTGGGGGAATAAAAGCAACTCAGAAATCCCTCTGTGCCACGCCCTGCTGGTGTGAGTTACAGGAGGCCCAGGAGCTGGAGGCCGGTTAATAATAGAATTCCTGTCATCACCTGCCTGGCTCCATTAACCCACTGCGACCTGAGCCAAGTCTGCCTGGCTGTGACCAGTTCAGGGCTGTTTCTTGCCCAGGCCTGACAGTGGCTGTCAGTATAAGCAGTGTGCATTCTCTCAAGACCCTGATAAGGATTGTTGTTGAGGAGGTAAAAGTGATGAGTAATTGCATGAAGAAAAAGTTTGAAACAAAACAGCTGGGTCAATGAAAGTGATACGCAAAGATATTACCTGTGACAAGATGACATCACCTCAGGAGGGTGACTGTACAGTGAGCACCACGAGCCAGGCAAGAGGTCCCTAGGGTCAGTGTGGTAGACCTTGGGAGGTTTCTTTTCAGCTCATTGATCCCCTGGCGTGGTCACGTAGGTAAATGCTGGCCATCCTGCAAATGGCTAGTCGGACCAAGCTGGGACTCCCACAATCTCTTTCCCAGAAAATTGGAACTGAGATAGAGAGGTTTTGATTTAGGCTGCGCTGTGTGCAGGACATAAGGAAACACGAATTAGGGAGCTCAGGCCGCCTTGCTGGTGTGAACATGTGAAATGTCTGGTTATATCAGATTGGTGGAAGCCTGGATGGAGGGGCAGACAAACAGACAAGGGAGAAGAACGAAAGAGGAACACAGAGTGAGGCAGAGAAAAGAGATCAGGGAGCATGAGTGAGACCTGAAGGAAAACCTGGGTTCCTCATGTCTTTTCATTTCTGCCCAGGTTCCATGAAATACCCTTTTTATCTCTGAATCTTTATTTTCACATCTCCTTTTTTTGCATGACCTTGGTTAAGTTGCTTTCTGTTACTTGCTACCAGGAAAATTTTAACTGAAACAAACACCAATTTTTAAGGGGTAGGAGGTTTCCTGATTTATGAATCTGGGGTAATAACACCTATAACTACAGGGATTGTGTGAGGATTGAACCAGAAGTGAAGTGCTTTGCACAGCACCAGGCTCGGAAAAGAATCACAGCTAATAGATTGTTTATTACTGCATCAAACGAAGGGGCCAAGCTAATTCTAGGAGACCTGTGCACAGCAACCCAGTCCGGTGTTACCAAACAGGAGCAGTGTGGAGGTGAGGACTGTGGGGTCTGGAGCCAGGATGCTTGAGATGCAAAAGCAGCCCCACTGCGCTGTATTTATTTCCTCACTCTCAAAACTCTCATATGCAAAATGGGGATAACAAGACAACTGAACCTGTGACATCCTCACAGGTGTGTAAGGATGCAATGACTTAAGCTAAGAATTTCAAACAGTGCCTGGCACACAGGAAATGTTCAATACATGCTAGCGACTATGATTATTATCCTCATTATCATTACCACCTCCAGTACTGCTTCAGCCTCCATGGCCATCTGCTCCTGGGGTTCTGGCCCCTTGGGTGGAGCTACAGCCTACTTGACAGTAAGATGCCTGCTGTGGAGGCAGAAATGGTGCCTCACTCATGGAGCGCTTAGATTGGTAAGTAAAAGGAATGAAATAGCAGCCGAAACAGCAGCTTCAGCAGCTCCCCGACTCGGTGTGGAACAGGAATCTAGAGGGTTTAAGGAGTCAGGAGGACGCCTAGGTTCACTGCTGGGGTAAAGGGGCTTTTCCTGATACCACATAGTCATGACCTTGATTCTGTAAGGAGGACTTTTCTTTCTGGGAAGTGATAACTAAGCAAGGGGTTACAAAACTAGATTTGATAACCAAAACACGTTAACCCAAGTTTCAGTTCCAGTAAGTTTTCTCATTTTGTAATATCAGATGGTAACGCACATTCTCTATTTTAAGAGTTTAGAATCATGATCATTATTATTATTGCAAAGCAAATGTGCTCCCCTATGGACTGCAAGCATATTATACTAACTGAGACTTTTTGTAGTAGCTATTCTCCACATCTACAAAGTTGATTCATTCTTATCAACAGGAGAGAGATTTTTCTGTTTAAAGCAGGACTCCATAGTCCCCACAATCTACAGATACAAATCTCATTTGAAGATATATTACCATGAAGATGCCTATTACTGTTTAGAAATAATTCAAAGACTACAAACAACATCGAACGTTAATAACTACTTTAATCACTGCTTTCAAGCAATGTCGATCTGGGAGCCACATCTAGGCTTACTTGCCCAAGTTCTAAGAATTGCTTTGAAATTATTTCTAAGTGAATAACACATCAGCCCTGTATCAAAAGCTGCAGAATGCTAATGACCAGCTGTGGACAAGGAAAAGGAAACCTCCAGCAAGAGCACGGTGTTGCATTTCCCTTAATAAGTGCCCCTTGCTTTATAATTTTTCTCTGACGAAGTCATGTAGTGGGATGAATAGGGAGTTCATATCAACAGGAAACAGTTACTGACATTCAAAGAGGTCACAGGGGAAAAGCACCCTTGTGAGGAAATCTGATTACACCATGTCTGAACTGAAAACAAATTTAACCACACTAAGAACGATTATGAAGGCTTCAAGGAAGAAAGGAGAACAGAGAAGCTAATGGCTTCTTCTATTTTACTTTTTGGACTTATCATTTTGTGCAGCCTGAAGATATCAGACATTCATTCAATCGCCCCTCTGTCAAGTCCATGGGCATGATGCATCCTGTCTGAGCTCTAAGACTAGTCCTTGGGAAGGAGAAATATGTCTCCAATATAATAAGCCCTTAGGAACTTGCATTTCCAACCTGGAGGAACACACAGCTCTTTTCAAAGACCAAGCGTTTCCTCAGTAAACCGGACACACTATGGCCATTCCCTGTAATGAAACTCGACAAGGCTTACTGGCATATACACCAGACCAAGAGAAAAATGAGGCAATCTCACTTGAAGCCCAACACACTGTGATGTATCTGGGCCAGGCTGTTCTTAAAGAATAAGCAGCAAACATATGATCAGGGATATAGCAAAGTCGGAGTCAAGTCCTCCCTTCTTGGTGGAGCCCCTCTGGCGGGCGTCTCTGGTCCCCATGCATCTTGCCCAGTATCATGGTGCTGGGCTGCACTGGTTTTGTGCACTTACTCTTGTTTTCTATGGAGGACCTGAAACCTTTAAAGGCAGAGCTCAGATGCTAAATGATGTATCTCTACCACCACCAAGCAGAATGCCTGGATCCTTGTAAGGGTTCATTAAACCCTTTGGGAGCTAACATGCAGGAGGCCATTTTTGTTTCCTGATACCATTTAAACAAGAACATTAGAAAAGCTGGGACAAACTGCCAAGATTAGTTCTATCCATTCACTTCATGAAAATAAAATGCAAAGAAGTGAAGGTCCCTTGCCTGTCATTAAAATAGTTTGTGGAAGAGTTCAAGAGAAGTGGGTCTGCTTGATGCTACTTCATTTCCCTTTATTTATAATATTTTGGTTTTTCTGTTTATAAATGTTTTATGTGTTTCTAGCTCAAATGTACTTATAAAATAAATGCATAAAAAATTGAGGAACAATAAACAAAATGAAAATAAAATCGCCTATAATCTTGACACCCAGAAATAGAAGTTCAAATGTAAGGAGGCATAGCTATTTATGGCTTTTAGCATCCAAAGAACTGAAGATTTCGGGGCCAATACCAAGTTTGCAAGGTGATTTTTAACTAGTATTTTCCCCTATGCCCTACTTATACTTAATGCTCTATCGCATGTTTAAAGAAGACAAGAAGGGAAAATAAAAAACATAGCCTGCCTGGGGCCGGCTGAGTGGCGCGTTGGTTAAGACCTGGCTTGGGATGCCAGAGGACCCCGGTTCGGATCCCACATATGAGGGCCAGTGACACTGCCCTCTACAGCTAAGATGCTGAACAACAGCTCAACCTGGAGCTGGGCTGCCGTGAGTCGCAGGCGACGGCAGGTGGGTTGCCATGGGCTACCGTGTGTAGCCAGCATGAGCGGCCAGCAGCCTCCGTGAGCGGCCGTCCAGAAGCCGGCGACTGATCTGCCTCACCCGGGAAGAGTGCAATGATGGTGCCAACTTGGGCCAGTGAAGCAACATCCTCCACAACTAGACTGAAGAACAAAAGGACAGCAACTTGTCTGTACCCCTTCCCCCAATTCCCCAATAAAAATCTTTAAAAAAAATAAAAAAGAGTGCGAGCTCTGGGCAACAAAATTGCCTGTTCAATTCCCACATGGGCCAGTGAGCTGTACCCGAGCTGAGTTGCCAACAGGTGGCAGGATTTTTTTTTTAAACCAAAAAACATAGCCTTCCTTTTTCACTTATGTTACATAGTAGTTCCTGATATACTTAGTCATCAAAACCATGATTGTTTTTTAACAGCTGCATACTATTTCCAATGCCATTTCCATAGAGTCCTACAATTAGCTAGAGTTCTAATTAAGTTAATGGAAATAAGAGAATATGATATTAATAGTCTACTCCCTATACTATTGGGTTGTCGGAAAAGTCATGATGCATTTTTGCAATGAAAAACATAGAAAAAATATGTCATGACTTTTCTGACAACCCAATATAATAGAGATCATTTTTACTAGCCTGGAAAAATAGGCATCTCAGAGCAGATTATTGCTAACTGAACATGGTATTTTAATTCTGAATTACATTCATAAAACTAAATTCTGAATTTAGATTCACAAAGACAATATCTTAGGTGATTATTTACTTTTTAAAAAAGGTTTAGTCACTTAAAAGTAAGCACAATAGGATTCCTTTAAAACTTTATTTCATATAGTGCAATTCTCTTTGTAAAGATTTTGGTTTAAGCACCAAATAGGAGAAGGTCTATTGAAAATATTCATGGATTTAGTTTGTATTGGGCTATAGAATAAAGAACAAAAATGCCATTTTACTTATTTACATCATTTTGTCATGACAGTGGGTCCTAAGTTTGCAACCTCCAAAAAAGCCAAGATTTCAAGGCTGGCTGGGTGATGCATTGGTTAAAAGTTGGCTTGGAACACCAGCTTTGAGCAGCAGAGCCCCAGTTCTGATCCCACATGAGCCAGTGATGCTGTGCCTTCTACAGCTAAGATGGTGAACAACAGCTCGACCTGGAGCTGGGCTGCCATGAGTCGCCGGCAACAGCACAGGCTGCAGTGGGGCTGGATGGCAGCTGGCATGTACTTTCCTGAGCTGCGGTGAGCCGCTGTGAGCAGCAGTCCAATGGCCGGCGAGCGACTGCCTCACCTGGGAAGAATGCAACGATCACAATACCAACATGGGCCAGTGAAGCAATGTCCTCCACAACTAGACTGAAGGACAAAAAGACAGCAGCTTGTCTGTTCCCATACCACAATTCCCCAGTAAAAAATCTTTAAAACAAAAGCCAAGATTTCGGCCCTCCCTTTGATCTATAGATGAAGTAGGCATTTCTGCCTTACAGGAGGAGAGTCTGGGTTACAGCTGTCTGATTAAACATTCTGCCCAGTTAGAGAAGTGGTGAGCCTGGTCAAGAGTATTTCCTATCTGCCTCGAGATGATGCCTGGGGACCCGCTGGTCCTGAGTCTGTTCCTTCCTCTGCTCTGCTGCAGGCAGCACTTGCTGGAGTCTCCAATTAGAATGTGCGTTCCACGTGCCCTTTCTGAGTTTGGTTCTTCCAGTGCAGTCTCAGCATGTTCTCCTTGGCCCCTCTGACTGGGGGACGAGATATGTTCAAGCAAACAACTCCCCCACCATCTCCTCCCAAGCCTTTTTTGCAATATGGGTGAAATACTGATGTTCACTGTCCATCGAGGGAGCAAGATGCAGACCTTACTATAAAGGCAGGGAGACCAAAAAGACCCATAGTCTAATCAGATGAAGGGCAAAGTAATCAGAAATAGATTAAAAGGTTTACCCAGAAGAGAGGACATTGTGTTAACTTTGTAGAGAAGCTTTAGTTGGTTAAATAGAGTTCAGATGGGCCCTTTAAACCCCCGAGGACAAGAGTAGAGACCAAGATGGCGACATCAAAACCCTCATCCCACATCCAAAGGATAGCTTTGAGTCTTCTGGTGAACTGACTTCATCTCGGCACTTGATTCCTCTTCATATGGAATCACTTCCTTCTTATTCTTCTTCTGGGCTTTTTCCCACCCTTCTCCACTCTTACTTAGAATTCCCCTATCAGCTCTCCTCTCTTGTCCATCTATAAACACCTACTGAAATATTTTATAGTTTCTACTATACCAAGAGGACACTGATGACACCAAACTCGAATCTCCCATCTGAACCATGTTTCTGAGCAACAAACATCTTACCACTGGATTTCTTGCAAAGAAACTGATTATTTTCCATTCCCCCAGGCTACCAACTGGCCAGAACTCTGGCCTCTCCTCTCTTACCCTAAAAAGCCCTATCGATCCCACCTCCTTCGTGTTTCTTTGACTTCACTCCCATGACCACTGCCTTGGAGTAGGCAGATCCAACAGACCACTGGTTCAGGGTCCTTACTGCGTCTGCTACCCCAAGTCGCCTCCTTCTTCAGACAGCCACCAGAGAACGCCCCCTTAAATGCTAATCTTATGTTGCGCCCTGATTTGCCAGATCCCTTCATCTCCATGATTGAGTGTAAGCTCCTTAGCAAAGGATATCAGATCCATCATAACTTTGCTTCTTCATCACTACCCACTTTTCCTCTCCTACAATCTCACTGCATCAAGTTATTTGGGGATTCCTGGGCACATCACACATTTTAATTCTCTGTGCCTCTGCACTAATGTTACCTCTGTCTGGGAGGCCTGTCCTCTCCCCCATCCTGTGGCTATAGGGCTCCTATTCATCCTCAAAGCACAGCTCAGACAGCCCCTGCTCTGGGAGCCCTTCCAGCCTCCCCAAAGACCAAGTTAGGACTTTCTTTTCTCTATCACTTGTTGTTATAAGTATCTGTGTTTAGGATGATCCTTGGCTGAAGGAACTACGGGACAGGTCTACAGGACATATATCTTCAGTCCCTGGCACATAGTATGTGCTTAGTAAAAATTTACTGAGTTGAATTGAAAATACAAGATAGCTACAATATTGCCATTCAATATAGAAATGGCTGATGTCTCTAATGGCTAGGGTCTACTTGGAACATTTAGCGACCGTTGAGTTTTGAAGAGAGCATCTAAGGTGTCTGTATCTTTAAGTTGAAACGACATGTCTACGTCCGGAAAATGAAAGAAAATAGCAATTTGCTTTTCCATGAAGCACATTTGTGTTACTACCAGCACATTATTTCGACACTGGTTGACAAATGTTTCTTAAAGCTTTGATGATCACAGGTACCCCTGTAAGTACAGGGTGGGGGTGTTGATTTTCATAAAATGCCACATTCCATACCTTGATGGTAAAATGTAAGTATAATCATTAAATGCTAAAAGAGCAGAAGCTGCGCTTTTTCAATTGCTTGCTTTCAAACATAATTTTAAATATATGCTCACTGAGATAATCTTTTGCTCCCTAGATGCCCCCAGACTCTGCTAATTCTGCCTTATCACAGCAGACTTCACTGTTCAGAGCCAATGGCAGCCAGCTAACCCTACTTACATTCCACAGACCCTGTCTACTTCCGCTGTCCCCTCCCAGGCCAGGGCCCCAGTCCCTGCAAGCACCACAGTGCAGCCACTGATAGCAGTCAGGGGCCCCGAAAACAGGAACTCTGCCTGTCTACAAACTCAGAAAAAAAAAAAAGATAATGCTTATATCTTATAAGGAAGATTTGTCACACTTTATTTTGGCCTGTAAAAAGTAAAGTGATCGTCTAGCCCACTTGACTTCTCCTATCTAGGACAGACCACTTGACATTCATGTAGGGCAGTGGTTTCAAGGGGGGGAGATTCTTCCTCCCAGGGGACATCTGGCAATGTCTGGAGACATTTTTGGTTGTCACAATGAGGAAGCTGCTACTGGCAGGTAGTGGGTAGAGCCCAGGGACCCTGCTAATCCTCTCATGCACAGGCCAGCCCCTCATAACAAAGGATTATCCCCCCTCACCCCCCCCCCATGTCAGTAGTGGGCAAATGACATCATACTATGCAAATAAGTGATTTTTTTTTCTTGAAAGGTTGAAAATTCACTAGCAATTTGATTATTAAAACTATTAGACCTGTTGGTGAGAGTCAAGGGGGTGGGGATAAGGTTCTGAGCCAGGTAGAAGGGAATTTCTGCTTCCGATCTGTCCTGCAGCCCAAATAAGGAGGAATAAGTCGAGTTAATTGATCAGACCCTCAATTCTACAGGCTTCCAGAAAAGAAACTTAACTAGTCTCTCTGTCAACTCCACCATATCTGGTCCCTACTTTGTTGGTTGTGTCTAACTCATCTAAAGCCTCCTTTTACTACTGGCTAGAAGATCTGGGCTTGCTGTGGGCACGGGCTAGCTCTCACTTCACAAGGAAACCATGGTTTAGTAATCCTTGGGAGTGAGGAGGTGAGAGGGGAGGAGGAAGAACAAGGAAGCAGACATGGCCCACAGCACAGAAAGAGAGAACCGGGTATTGAGGAGGGGAGGAGTTTTGCTGGAAGAGCTTTCCTCTTTTGTTTTGGTTGGGAATTATATGTGACATCATTTTAATGTTTAAAATATCAAACACTGTAAGAATGGAATTAAGAAACTGTGGGAAGAATTCCAAAACTCCTTTCGTAACACCTATGTGATAAATCATTACAGACTGTCCTAAAGAATTGGGTAGGAGTGAGCTCGAAATACAGTGTGCTCTTTTGCTATACAAATATACGAAAACTTGGATGCCTCTCACAGAAAGCAGACAGGAACTCCTTGGGTGGCCCCGAAGGGAAGGCTGGGCCACTGAAACCCTCCAGCAGAGCAGGGAGGGTCTGCAAAGTATTAGCTGGCAACAGAAAGCAGGAAGAGCAGAGTCGGCCTCGATGGCACCTGGGTTAATGTGGGGGGCACGGTGTCCCCGCAGCCTTGTGTTGGGCCGTCAGAGAAGAGCCCAATCAACCCAGCAGGACAAGGAAGGCTGTACAAATAGCAATGGTGGGCAAGGAAAGCGGGCTGGGCTGCTGCTCTTCCATTACGTCTCCTGCTTTGGGGACACCCCCCCCCCGCAAGCCCAGTGGGGCCAGGGAACCCATCACCAAGCAGAGGCAGTGCCCACAGTTTGGGCTTCTTCCCAATAATCTCCATCAGGTCCTAAACTCACTGCACCCCACGCAAAAGAAAAGGTGCGCTTCATACGCAAATGTAGCTTCAGGACAAGACCCTTCTAAGCAGACGGCTGCTCTGAGCCTGCCCTCAATAGCAATCCCCGAACTGCGATGGTGACCAGCTACAGTATGAACCTTTGCTGAATGAATGAACACCTTCGGTCCTCACCTGTCAGTGGGCAACTCTCTATTCTTCCAAGTGGGCTAAGTTTACACTGACAGGGCTGATTCTGTCATGGGAGGCCCTGGAACGTTCTGGAGCCTAGAAGAGATGGACATAGCTGGGTTCTTACCAGGGATGAAGTAATTATGGAAAACTCAAGTATTTCAAAACTAAAACATGTAATGGTCTGTGGTTTCCACCAGCACAGTCAGCTTTTTACACTGCAGGATTCTGTTTTCTGGGTGGGGTGGACCCACAGCAGCCACGCACAGGTGTGGCTTCAGGCCTTAGCCTGAAGGACCCAGTCAGCCAAGGCAGAAGGCAACCCAACGTCCCACGGAAACACATCAGGCCACGCCACGGTGCTGCTTAAAGCTCAGGTGCCAGTTGGTTTGATAGTCTTACAGCCACTCTGGGTGCACTTCTGAGGAAAGACTGGCACGGAGGTGAGGTTGTCCTCCAGAGTCCAGTGTTCATTTTCAATGACCTTTCCTCTTGTAATATGATGACTGCGTTTGCTCCATGCTATCTACCACACACTGCTGTTCCATCTGTTTTATATTCTCTTCACAACTAGACCGAAGATTAAAAGAACTGTTTCTTTTGCCTAGCACTCAACCCATGTGATCCAGGACCGATGGACTTTTCACTAAACTGTTTGGCATAATGCCCATCCCAGTCTCCTCCCTGGAGCCACTCCTGGCACTTCCAGCCCAGTGTTTCAATCAAGGGCCCTGTGGCAGCTAGAGTATCTAGGGTTTGGCAGGGTCCCAGTTACAGTCAGGCAAAACCATAACCAAGACTCCCCACCACAGAGCCCCATCCATCCCGGGGAAACGTGGGGCCAAGTCTGACCCTGGCAAGTCTCAGATACGTCCAAGGAGATTACACACAATCCATGAGCCATCTTACCAAACCCGGGAGTAGCGGGTCTGCGTGATCCCTAGGTCATCAATGATGACTGCGGCAAGCGACGTCAAGGCCAGTTACAACTGAACCACCTCAAACTGAAAAACATGCAAACCCTTTCAAACCCTTTTGTCACACTGAGTATCCTGGCAGTCCTACCCAAACAGACAAAGCCAAAGGAACAGTGTGAACTTCGGGTTCTCTCATTTCCAACTCATTTTCACAGCCCTGTTTACCCACAGAAAGTTGGAAAGCCTGGACGCCTGAGAGGACAGAGGACCCAAATGACCCCCCAAGAAATCCAAAGGCTGGAGATGGCCTTTGCGCATTTTGTCCCCAGATGGAACACTATTAATAGCTGGGAATATGCCCAACTGGGAAACACCATGTTCTGGCTTGGCTCATTTTCTATTTTGATCTGAGCCAAAGGCAAACTACAACAAATGACCCATAAGCGGACCAAATTGTATTTGCAGCAGTCATTGCTCAGGAAAAGAAAGAAACCTAGCTCCAAACATATAAGAGAAAATATCCTTAGGTATTTCATAAAAGGCCACACAACTATATATATATAGTGAAAAACTGCCTTCATTCCTGCCTAATGTCACTATTCTTAGCTGTACACATTCCAGAGAGAGCACACTTCTATTTGTGGTATAACGGAAATGGCATAGATTATTAAGCTGGACAACCCGGTTAAGACTCCATGGTCTGACTCTTGCTTGCTGTGCGACCTGGCACAAGTTATTTAACCCCTCTAAACCTCAGTTTCCAGAGCTTTAAAATGAGGATAATAGTATCTATACCTCCCTGGATTGTTTTGGGTACTAAATGAAATAGTTCACTCAACAGATATTTATGGAATGTCAAAATGTGCCGTTTTATACACACTGGCAACGAAAATAAGCACCTAGAACATATTCCAGAGTCTCAAAGAACAGTAGCGTTTCATTCTTCACGCATGTTTTCTGCAAAGCCAATACCAGTAAGGCTCTAAGAATTGACCGGCTATCCAAAGGCATTAACAGAGGCCTCTGCAGAACCCGGCTCCATGCCGAGGGGAAGGTCTTCCAGCTTTGTGGGCTGCACTTCTCTCCTCACCCAACCCACCACCACAGGGCCTCTTCCTCTTACCCTGGACGTCCCTGCGACTCAGAGCACAATGGGCAACGCTGCTCCAGGGGCCAAGTATGCCTCCTCCTCCTTCCCCAGGCCAGCTGCTGGCAGCAGCTCAGCAGACAAACGGGCCTGGCTGCCACTGCCAGATGCTCACTGAATGCTTAGGAAAGGGAGAGAGAGCTGGAGGGGCTGGAATGCAGTCAGGGCCAGACGGGGTTGTGCAGGGCTGCGGGGCAGGCTCCCACTCCCCACCCCCTATGTGCACAAAGCCAGCCAGGGGCCGCTTTCTGGAGGGATCTCTACTAACAGGTCCCTGACGAAAGAACATAGGCTTTCGGTGGAGTTGTTTATCTGGATAAAAATCAAAGGCAGGTAACCTCCCTAAAGACAAGGGAGCTATTAGTTAAGCCAGAATTAGAACTCAGAGCTCTCACACGGAACGTGGCAATGCAGTCGCCTGCCTGATGAAATTCTGATTCATTCCAGGGTCATGTGACTACCTTGCTTCAAAGCTGCTGTCTATCTTGTCTGTCTGCCTGTCCCTCTCTCTCTCTCTCTCTCTCTCTCCTTTGCTATTTAATACAACAGTGGAGAAAATAATACAGAGAAAGGAGTGTTCCCTTGCACTCATGTTGCCAGATGGTTTTCATAACATACTTTAAGTATGATTTAATTAAGTATACTGAAATCATTTTGCACAAGCCATGTAAACAGACATCATTAAGTTCACAAGATTCCTAGACCCCCTTAACCTTCAAAGGTGCGATTTCTGCTTTGTTGGCTGACACTGGAGGCATGACTTCTTAAGGGAAGCTATGCTCCTGCCAGGGACTCTGGGCACTGTGCCTTGTGGACGACCCTTATCAGCTGACACCCTGCAGACACCTGTCAGTAGCCCGGAGATTGTGAGGAAAGAACTGACAGGTAGAGGAACGGGTGGGAGGTGAGAGCACTGAGCTTCAGTCCCCGTAAAGGGAGGGTCTGTGCATTCTGGGGCCCACCTGAGTGCGGCACATTGCAAACACAAACGTGAGTATTCCCAAAAGCACGAGGCTCTGCAGTGGCTCATCTCACAGACTTGGCCCCAGGTCCTGCGGTCGAGAGGCAGTTCTTGGGCCCCAGCATAGCATGTCTCATGTTTTCCAAATGGAAACGTTTCTGCTTCAATAAACTGGGTCTCTGAACAAAGACTGAAGCATCTGACCAGTATTTACTCTGCCACTCCCCCTCCTGCTACTGCGGGGTCTTTGTTCTTCTCTCCCTGGGCACTCAGCTGAGGGCGCCAGCAGGAGCAGCTCAGTGGAGAGCCCCTGGGAGCTAGGGATGGGGTAGTCCCGGATTCCAGGCCATAAATGCCAGGAGGCCCAGCTGCTGACGCGACAGTCACTGATTAAGATGAAAGGAGTGTGAAGGGCATTTAACCTGATAGAGTGGGGAAAGCAGCATCCACTGGGCCTGCACCCTGGGACAGGATCTCCTGGCTTCAGAATGCCTCACTCCTCCCGTCTCCACTGCTAAACGAAGATAACCACATTACCAAAATTGGTAAATAGAAAAAAGAAAAAAAATCATCCATAATTTCACTAGCTTTATACAGTCCCCGGCAGTTTATTGACATGATTTCCTTCTCGTTTTTTTGGGAGGAGGGGCTATATTTGCCAGTTCACTCTCTTGGGTAGAACCTGATATGGACACATACTGGTCATCATCATAAATTCTGTATTATTTCCTGGGCTCTAACCTCCTAGTTCCACCATTTACCGTATTAAATTTTGGGCAAGTGACTTAACTCCTCAGAGCTTCACTTTATCACTCAGCAAAATGAAGATAATAATTGTACCTAGTTTACAGGGCTGTTGCAAGAGCTGAACGCTATAAATAATACATGTCAGGTGCTTATGACAGTGTCTGACATGTAATCATTTAACTGCTTAATATTTAATTATCTCTTTACTGGCTGAAAATTTTCATCAAATACTATATTATTTAAGTAAACTATTGCTGAATGCTGACATTGTATCCAATATTTTTTCTATTATAAATAACACACTGAGAATTAAACATCTTTATGTGTAACATTTATTTTATATTCCTTATGTTGTTTTCTTAGGCTAGATGATCAGAAATAAAATCAACAGACTGAAGAGTATATCCATTTTTATGAGTCTTGATTCAGATTATCAAATTATTCACAAACTATTGGGACTTACAATGCTATCAGAAACTTATGAGGATGCCAATTTAATGATACACTTGCAAGTAGCATGTATTATGATGAAAAAGTCAGAGGCAATAATTTATAGGCTCATAATCCTAGATAGGGAACTCAATAAATTATCTAATATATGAAATTTGCTCTTTTTGTTTTTTTCCAAGAACAAAAACAGCTCCAGAATTCCTACTTTGAGGTAGTCACTACACCCTCCATGGGGGGTCTGTGCTGGCCACGGGGGAAGCCCTGGGGCAATTTTCTTTGGCGTGGGAAGGAGGGAGTCATCACCACAATGAGCTGACTCACTTTTGAGCAGTGCTGCATGTGTACAGAGTGGTTCTGCATCCTCAACTTTGGTCCTCACATCAATCCTGCTTTCATTGTTAACCACGAGCACTTGAAGGCTCAAAGGAATTTTCAGGTAGGCTCAAGCCATTCAGACAGAGGAAAACCAAAGTTGGAAGAACGGAGGAGTTCTTCCATTTCCAAGGGCAATGCTGCTTCCCCGCCAGCAGGTTGGAGAGCAGCCAGAGCAGACAGGAGTTGCTTAAGCACATGATGATTCAACAACCAAAATGTGGTAACAACACCCCAGTGCCAGCACTCTCCCGACTTCCCGCTGATCTACCAGCACCTCAAATTTAATGTGTGAAAGGACTACTGAGTCAGAGCACAGAGCCCAGGCCCAGCCTCAGCCTGACCCAGAGCTGAACCTTGTCTCTACCCTTACAGTCTAAGGGGCCCCTCAGCAGGTTAGCTCTCCCTGTCTCTCGGCTTCAGAGACACTGGCTCCACGTGAGAGGAGCGCCTCTACAACGTCTTCCCAATAAAGTGATACTTCTCAAATGGCTGGGGCATGACTCCAACACCTCACTTCGAAATTCCTCAGGGGAGATTGTTACAGCTCAGCATTACACACCGGTTAGCATCTCATTTTAGAAGCCACGGCCTGCCAAACTGAGTAACTAAAAAGTAATAATCTACCTGCTGTGATTCCTCCTAGTAACTAACATTTTTCTGTATTTACAGTTAGGTTTTCAACAACGAATGGGGATCATCACTGAGGACTTCTGACAGATGGACATATGCACAGCAAGCAAATGCCACATGTATTATGGGGTCTGATACATTGTACACCTGAGAGAAAGAACAAATTATAGCAAAATGAAAATTATACATATATTTCTATCTCAGTGAGAAAAACTCACTTGATTCTTTTAAGTTGGCCTTAGGACAGGGGGAAATTCCTTTATCCTTTGCTTTGGAGACATCTACCGCAAAACTAAATTCTGAACCCCTAATGTCAGTTCCTATCTCTGGTGAAGAAATAAAAATCACCTTGCAGTAACGACTGCCACCTTGTGGCCACACATGAAACTGTCACTAAGAAAAATAGACCGCCAATACTAATGAAGGCTTAACCGGCTGAACACTGTTGAAATCCCATATGGCCACTCCTATTTTGGAATAATGCGTAATTTATATTTTCCTGGAAAATTCTGCGTTGTATATGTTGCTTTCATTGGGCTCCCAATCTATTCAGGTTAATTTCTTGTTCTACTCTACCATAATGCAATCTAATTGCTGGTAACACCCCTAAATACTTCTATGCAATCACAGGGATTTCCTTTTGTAGGTAAAAGTGCCCTGGAGTTGCATATGAGCCACTTTATTTGTTCATTTCAGTAACTTGAAACAACAACCACTGGACGAGCAGACTACGTTCACTACATGCCTATCAACTGTCTGACTCAAAGGTTATCAGCTGACTGAGATCATCTAACGAATGTCACAGGAAACCATCTACTCTTTGGCCCAGGCCCTGGGAAGATGACCTGAGCTGTAGCTGTCCTGCGGCTTGATTCATGGTATGAGCAGGAGGTGCAAGCTTGAAACTCAGGCAGACGACCAGTACCACCCACCAAAGGGTACCATCCTTCTTCAGAGGGTGTTTCAACCCTGGGCTGTCACTCCACTCCTCTCTGAGCAAAGAGCTGGATGATGGGGGAGGCCAGGGAAGGGCTTTATGTAGGTAAAGCACAGAGCACAGAAACTAGCATTTCAGGGATACTCCAGGTAGCAGTGGAGGACAGGCAGAACCATGGACCCCAGACATGGGGACAGAGGAACAGTGGCAAGGCAGCAGGGGCACATGGAGTCCAGGGCTGTCTGGAGGGGCAGCAGACCATGAGGTCAGGAGGGTGTGACCTCAAGGAGCCCAGCCCCAAAGGAGAAAGGAGTGCAGGGGGAACTGTGGCCTAAAAAGCTATCAGCTGATTCCCCATCTCCTCCCAACATGATTGGACAGCATAGGAGTTCACACTGTACATCCCCTTTAATATGTCCCCCCATCTCCCAGCTTGCAGTCTTCCCTACCCTACCCATTCTCCAGGCTGCACATGTCTTTTTCAACAAAGATTTGAACACAGGTGACCCTTAAACATATGCGAATGCTCGGCCTCACTCACAGGGAAATGAAAACTGGGACTCTAAAGAAGCCATTGTTTACATCTCTCCAATCACCAGAATGATAGGTAGCATGCAGTGATGGGAGGGTGGGGGAAATCAGGCTGCTCACACATGGTTTGGGAGTGTGAACTTAGAAATTCACTAGGTGGTAAGAGCCTGTGCTCTGCAGTCAGATTGCCTGGAGTCAAAATCTCTGCCACTCAGAAGCTAAATTTCTTTGTGTCTCAGTTTCCTCATCTATAAAATGGGAGTGATGGTAACAGAACTTACTTCACAGGGTTACCATGAGGATTAAATGAGATAATCCACGTAAATTACTTAGAACAGTGCCTAGTATATAGGTGGTAAAATGTTAGTTATCTTTCTTAAGATTTTATTGGGAAATTGGGGAAGGGGAACAGTGTTGGGGAATTGGGGAAGGGGAACAGCCAAGCTGTCCTTCAATCTTAGCTGTGCAGGGAGCAGCTAGCTTAGCTCCAAGTCCTGTCACCATCCGGCTGCCCGATGGCAGCTCGCGGCCGCTCAGCTCAAGGTGCCTTGTTCAATCTTAGTTGCGGGTAGGCGTAGCCCACCATCCCATGCAGGAGTCAAACTGGCAACCTTGTTGTTAGGAGCACATGCTCTCACCAGCTGAGCTATCCTGCCACCTGTTGGCAGCTCAGCAGCAGCTCAGCTCGGGCACAGCTCATTGGCCCATGTGGGAATCAAACCAGCGATCCTGTTGCTCAGAGCTCACGCTCTTAACCAACTGAACCATTTGGCCAGCCCAATGTTAGCTATCTTTAACTGTTATGGGGGAGAAGACCAACTGGACTCAGTCAAAATTTTAAATGCATATACTTCTGACCAAGCAGTACAACTTCTAGTCAAGAATCATATAGAATTAATAGCACAAAATGTAAAGATAAAGGCAGAAGGGGATTCACTGCAACATTGACTGAAATAAAAGACCAGGTACAACCTAAATATATAGCAATAGGAAACAAGTTAAATGAATTGTGTCATATTCTTAAAATGGAATATTATGTAGGCGTTAATAATGAGGCAGCTAGATATGTACAAGTATGAATCAATCTCCAATATCTATTATTACAGTTTAAGGAAAAAAAAGGTATAGAATGGTGGACAATGTATACTACCATTTGTTTTTTAAAAAATAAATATGAATGCATACTCACATATGTGGTATGCACGTATGCTTTCATGTGCAAAAAATTCTTTGAAAGGCTACACATGAAATGAGTAATAATTATTTCTTTCAGAGAAAGAATATGGACATTCGGAGGATTCTTATATTACCTATTATAAAAAATTAGCTTTCTAGTTGAAAATGCAACCTGATATATCATTTCTCTGCTTAAATTTCTTCCATTTGCTCTTAGTCTAAAATCCAAGCTTCTTAACCCAACCTACAAGGCCCTTCGGAGCCTGGCCCCGGCTAGTCCTGCAGCTTCAGTTCTCACCAGGCCCCTCGTCAACCTCCATACTTCACACATGCTGAGCTGTATTCACACCTCACGCTCTTGCTCACTGCTATGCCTGTGCATAGGCTGTTACCCTATATGGTATACGTGCCTTCATTCTCTTTGTCTAACTAACTCTAACTCACCCTTCTGGCTCCAGCTTTGCTGTTACTTTCCCTGCACCATCCCTGAACCAGGTGGCACGCCCCATACAAAGGACGTGTCCTGTATTCACTCTCCCAGCACACCTTTTGACTATAAGAAGATTCTGAAATATCTGTGGCAGGCCCTCGTGGTGCCTTCTCGGGAGCCATCTTCCCACTTCATTGACAACAGCAGCCCAGCTCTGAGCCCAGTGCTGACTGGGGAGCACAGTGCCCCACCCTAGGGGATGAAGTCAGAGTTGGTGGGAGTCTATCACGGTAAACCAGCTTATCTTGGCTAGATGTTTGCTCTTCCAGACTCCTTTGTAGCTAAGGGTGAGCAGGTGACTCGAGTCTCAAAAGATGTTCTTCTCCCTGATAAACGGAGAGTGACCCATGCAGCCCTCGTGCCTGTCCCCATGCTTTCTGCTTCAGATGCTACCATATGAGATGTGATGTTTAGGACTGTGGCGAACAACTTGAGACCCCAAGGGAAAGAGATGCCCAATGTCACTGAGCAACTAATCCCACCCCAACATTGCTACTGCCAGACTCTTCTAGAAAAAAAGTTTGTACTAAAGAACTAAACTCATCCTTTCTGTTTATTGTGTAAACCACAATTGGTTGGGTAGTCTGTTAACTGCAGCCAAAAGCATTCCTAATCGCACACCATTATAGGGTAGACGGGCTGTACTCCCAGATCAGTCCACAGAATGGAGCTAAGTGTCCCTGATTAAGGCCAGGAGCAATGTCATGGGACATTACAAATCAAGGTGCCCGCTCTGGGCCTATCTTGGTCTGAACTCTTCTTAAGCATTTAGGCGTGGAGCCAAGGTCAAAGTCACCGAGATAAGCAGCCTATGCCATTTACTTTATTCTTAGACTTCTGTAACCTTCACTCTGCTAGAGAAGACGTACATATGAAGACCTTTTCAATCTTAGGACACTAAGCCTCAAAGTGACCCTTCTCCAGGACAGCATGAAAGAAAGGGTTAATTCACTGGTTTTAGTGCCTTCGGAAGTCACTGGGTACCCTCATCTGGCCCTACCATGGGAGCCTAGTACCCCCCCGCCAAGTTCCTGATATTCTGTTTTACAAAATCTTCAACATCTGATTGTGTCAAGTCTTTAGGAAAGGAGGCCACGTGGGCAGGGAGTGTGCGTCACACTTACAGGGGTCTGAAAGCAGCAGAACAACTGCGTGAGGAAGGGGTGATTGCGCGCCAATGACAGGATCCTTTTCTCCGTCATTGTGCATTCCACATCATCATCCTGCAGGATCACGTCCTTCTTTAGCACCTTCACGGCATAGAGGTCTCCCGTTTCTTTTATCCTTGCAAGCATCACCTGTGGGAATGCAGAAGGAAGGAGTGTGAGAACTTTGCAGGTCTTAGGATGCGGGCACACATGGCAGAAAGGGGATGGCATGCAGGGAATGTGAGTGTGTATACATATACACACACCCAAACAACACACACGTGATATGGTTACTTTAGCACAAACAGGGAAAGCCAAGACTCACCTTCCCAAAGCTCCCCTTCCCCAACACTCGGATGAACTCAAAGTTGTTGATACCAAGTCGGTTGGAAGAATTAACCCCGACCCCATTTCCTTCTTTGGTGCTCTCTCTTCCCTGTCGTCTTAGAGTCGATCTGGAAACGAGCTTCTGTAGGGAAAAGAGGGACTACATTGAGTCAGACAGCAGCGTGGGCACGAAGCACTTATGGATGGAGAAGACCTTACTTGCAGCCACAGCCCTCAATACAAACAACACAGGGGGAAAGATCAATTCAGCTTAACGTGTAATCAAGTTCTGCCATTCAAAACTATCTCCGCATCAGCCCCTGATCTGTGCTTACTGTATTTGGGAAAGAATCAGCTAAAAAATATATGTAAGAACACCGAGTTTAAATCTGTGCTCAAATGGGCATGTACAGAAGAAACAAACGCCTTAGTCCGATCCCTCTGGTTTCTTGCAGTGGCTTTCTACAGGGTGGTCAGAGTCCAAGAGCGCCACCTGGTGTCCTCGTCCCGCAAAGAGAGGTTTTCATGTTTACTCAGACGATCAAGTACCAGACGTGAATGAATGAAGCAACATTATTTATACTGTACAATCTTTTAAATTATATGCCAGAAATACAATTCAACGTAAAAACTGGAGCAATGAACAAAAGTACGAAGAACAAAATTTAAAACACCTATAATCTTACCAGCCCCCTCAAAAACAAAAATATGAAAACAATTGCACACATACATTCACAACTTCACACTTAATTTTTTTAAATATAAAATTGTTTCATAACACGTTTAATTTAATACTTTTTCATCTGTATTTTCCATATCTTTCAATATCCTTCAAGAACATGAATTTTAAGGGCTGCCCAAGATTCCATTTTGTGGATATATCACAACTTATTCACTAATTGCCTTGCTATTGAAAATACAGGTTATCTCCCACTTTTCACTAGTATAAATAACACCACAGTGAACACGCTTGCATTCAAATCTTCAAAGCAGGGTGATTAGGAGTCTAGGCTTTCAAGCAGGCTGCCTGGGTTCAAATCAGAGCTCGGCAACCCAACCCAATGACCTTGGGCAAGTTACTTACCTGTCCTCTCTGTGCCTCAGTTTCCTCTTCTAACAAAGGGGATGTTATAGTACCTGCCACATGAGTGATTATGAGGATGAAATGCCTATAAAACACTTAGATCGGTGCCTGGCTCATTCAATAAAAATGAGCTGTGTTGTCATCATTATCGTCACGATCATCATAATCTATTTTCTTAAGAGAATTTTCTGGAAATGGAATTCTTTAAGCCAAAGTGTTAACTTTGGAGACTTTTGATACATTGTCAACTTGCCCTCTAGAAAAGTTGAACACCAGCAGAATGAGTGTGCCAGCCTCACCATACTTCTCACCATAAGTGTGGCCGCCTCAGTGGGTTCTATAGCCCCATCCCACTGGTACAAGTCCTGTCATGGTGAGGATGCTACTTAAAGGCAAGGTGACTTGCAGGTGTCCACCTTGGGACATTTATAATACAAGCTACCACTACACAGCAGATCAAAGGTCTAACATCCTGGAGCTCTGACCTATTTAGATTTTTTTAAATGTTTATCTGGGTCAACTTCTAAGCAATGTTTGCAACAAACAACAGTGCAATGGCCTGAAACTATAAGGATTTTATCTACTCAGCCCAATAAAACGGTGATAGCACGATATAAAATGGATCATTTAAAAAACCCAATTGTTTTAATAGTTTCTCCTCCAGATCTCTGATCAGAAATTTTTCAAAGATAGAAAAATTGTACCAGCTTGAATTTCACTTCCTCCACTCAATACTTCCCCTGGTTGGGCTGGCATTGGCAGAAAGCTCTAAACCAGGGTTTCTCAATCTCTTTTTTTTTTTTTAACCCATTCTTCTCTTTGGATTGACTTAAGATTTTCTGTCTCTTTTTAATATTGTGCTATCAAGTAACAGGTAGCTTTGGTTTTCCTGTTATTAAATATCATAATAGTAAAGATACTTGGCTCAAATGGCATATGACAAATGGCACTGCCCATTCCTACAGGTTGTGCCACATGGTCTACCTTATTCCCATCATATTTTAGAAGCCACGGTATAGGCTGAAATCCTTCATCTATGCTCTTCAGCTGTCCTGTGTATTATAAATCCCCCTCATGGCAGTAGCATCCTGCCTGTGTATCCACGAGACGGGTAGACTTTGTCAATGCTTTCCGCAAACAGCAAGAAATAGTGTCAACCCAAGTCCGTGATCTCCCAGCTATCCTTCAGTAAAAAGGGAATGGGGTGGTCAGTGCTGATATGTTCTGGATAACCATGAACCTGACATTGATTACACTTCCTTTCCTAAGTCACCAGAGAGATTTACATCTAGAATTTTTCCGAACGGCTATCAAGCTACACCATTCAGAAATCCCAGTTGTAGTCATGGCTCTTTCCCTGCTCTCTGCAAACCCCGGTCAGGAAGGCAGCAAGAGGACATGGGCCTGGAAAGTGGCTGACGCTCTCATGGATGACAGGAGGTGGAAGTCACTCACGGGGGGGAGGGGGGGGGCCGGGAACGACGACACAAGAAAAAGCAACTGATCCCACTCCACCCAGGCCGGGGGCTGAGAGGAAGGAACTCCTGTCTGTTCCTGAACTCGAAAGATAAATTCACAATCCATAAACAAAAACTGCAGAACTGCTGGATTCTTGGAGAACCTCAGGGATCTTCAAATTCAGTGCCTTCACAGAGGAGGAAGCTAAGGCCCATTGTTACCAGTGAAATGCACTGCGGGGGGCCCAGCCAAGAGCATAACCCAGACCCCTGGAGTCCAAGCTTTTTACCAGACCACACTGACAGGAAGCCGACTTTAAAAAAAAGAAAAGAAATATTCCTTCTGCTTCTTTCTGTATCTGCATGCTCATTAATTCTTGTGTCATAATTGCATATAGAATCTTATGTGTGGAACAAAATGCTCTTTAAAAATGCAATAAATCTGTTTATTGTGTTTGCTGAGATTAGGAACTTCAATTATGCCACGTGGCTCATTCGGGCTTACAACATCTGAACTTCTAAATTACACTACGTGGGAAAAGCAAAGTCTCACCGAGGTTGGAGAAATATTTCCGGGTTGGAGGCCCATCCCAGCCAGAGTCTTGGCTAGCTCCACCGCGTTCACCCCACAGTTTGGGGCCACGTTCGCCTGACATCGGATGTGGACGTTCATTTTACACACTGGAGGGAAGAGAAGGGGCGCCAAATTCATAAAGGAGCCAAGTCAACATGTGCTGGGCAAGAGAACTTTAATAACCTGAGAGATGATGACAGAGGAATTATACAGGCTGAACAATGCTATCTTCTCATAAAATTAAGCTCACACTCCTAACAATCCCTGACGTTTTTATCTATTTCTATTCTGTGCAGAAGCAGAAAGCCTGGAATACTGAAGAATAATAGATTTCAAAACATTTTTTTTTCATTGTGACTTGATGAAAGACATTCATCTAAATCACGTGTAACCGTCACTGCCGATTTAACGGCTTGATTCAAAAGAGAGATCAAAACGTTCATCAGAGTGAACAGTTCACTCAACTGAATAACAAGGAATTATGCCAATTGACTTGATGCTTTTCCTTCGCTCAGTGAAAAGTAGCAGTGTACGCGCCATATGTAGATCTCTGTTTAAACAGGGTGGAAATGGTGTTTCTGACAGAGAAATTCTCAGTGAAGCTTTCTGAGTATTGTTGTGGTCGGCGGCCCTCACAGCACAGCGAGGCATCCTGTGGGGCTGTGGTTCTCAGTGTTTGCAGTCTGTGGCTCTAACTTCTTCATGGAGGGGGGGGAAAAAAAAAAGCAAGGGTTTTAAAGGTCACAGTAAACGGCAGTTGGAAGAGGAGAGTGAAGCAAGCTCAGCTCCTGTGCACAGGAAGCTGACTTGGGGCGATGAAGGACCGAGGTTTAATCAGCAGAACGTTTTCATAGTTTTTTCATATGGGCCCTGCTGATGGGAGGCAGCAAACAAACTGCTGTTTCTGGAGTGTCACTCCAACTTTGGAAGTGTGCACAGGTTCAGGTTGGGTAGGGCCTGAATTTATGTAATTTAGGGTGCAATTCTCTTTTCTTTAAGAAAAAGAATCCCCAACCAATTGGAGAGCTCTAAAAGGTGCCCTTGCAAGGGAGGGGCCCTGAGGTTTAAGTTTCATTAGCTTCATGGGACATCTACCTCTCTCAGGAATGCTGGTACAGAGACACACAAGCCTACAGTGGCCTTTCTAAAGCAGCCTGTGACAATAAAAGCAAAAATTATGAGAGCAGGACCAGTGCAGGTGTGCTACCCTCAGGCCACCAGGGACAAGAACAATGCAGATGAGCCCCAAACATGGCTCCACGTATCAGCAACAACCATACAAAAGCAGAAAGTGACTTCCAAGCTGGAAACCCATGCCCACATGAGATCATCCAGCTCATCATGATCAAGCAGTGCCCAAACCAAAGCTCTACATGAGCTGCGTGCTTTGGTTATATGAAAAAAGAATTCTTAAACAGTATTGTAGAGAGGTACAAGAATTTGCACTTCTGAAAAACAAGTGACTGGTCCCTTTTTGTTGACAGAAGGAGGCTTGGTAAGTCCGGGCTTTCACTGAAAGTTAGTGATCCAGTTGCACTGATGCTAACCCTGGCTCCCCGTGAGAGCCACATTGTCACAGCAACAGTCAATGGGAGATGACTCAAGGGCAAGAGCTCCCCAACTCCTAACAGGACAGGGCTCAGCCCTTACCCTAAACCCTTTGCCGAGGTAAAAGCTCCAAACTCGGATTCCACTGGGCATAGTTATTGCAGTGCAGGCCCGTGGCCAAAGCTTAAGTGTTCTCCATTCCACCTACCCTTCCAATCTCTACCACAATGCTCCTCAAGAAGACCCGGGGCAGCTTGAGTCACGCTTTTACAACTCAATTCCTGCTTATTTCTGGTGAGGTCATCAGACCTACTCTCCTGCCAGTTCTTACTCACAACCCAAGCTTCTCTTTTGGCTGCCTCACTACCCTCTTCCACTTCTGACCAAGATCCCAGTTTTGTCTCCTTTCAAATACCTCTTAAAACACACAATGACTAGTATGTACTCAGCACTAAATAGATGATAGCCAGCTTGCTAGAACACTGAATTTAACAACTGACTTAATGTTCTATGGTTAGGAAACCTTTGACTCAGATGTCGCTCTCTTTCCAAGCCTGACAAGGGACACATAAATATAAAACTACTAAGATGTTAATTTACAAAGTATTTAAAACCATCTGTCCTGGGTCAGATTCTGAACCTATGTCATTTCAAAAGCTCGCAGCCTGGTGTTCTCATGAAGTAGTGAGTACCCAGTGCCCCAGCATCTCACTTTTACACTGAAGTCCTTGTCGCATTATCCCCCAGAGTAGGGAGCCACAGTGATCACAGAACGTTGGCACTTTGTAGTTGTGGATGTTGAACTTGTGCGGGATGTTGATTCCAAACCTCTGTTCAGCAATCTGTAAAAAGAAAACAGGAAGACAAGAGCTAATGCTCCACACCAATGTTTGTCAAAACTGTAATAGGAGCCCACGCAACAGAGTGTTACTATGATACCTGAGCTGGGTATATTATTTTACTGCTCAGCCACAATTAATTACTCAGGCCTTACTAACCAAAGTAAGCATATTTCCTAATGAATAAGACTGGACAGAAACATGTGGTGTATAATTGACTGTTCACCCTTTGAGGAGATCAATAGAAATAGAAATTTTCACTTCATCTTTTATATTCGGGCTGTATTTCTGTCTCTGCCAACATCCTCACACTCACGTCTACTTCCTAGAACCTTTTAACTTCCAGATTAAATAGGTCTTTTATAGGCTGCATGCACTTGTGATCACCACAAGTTCTTCCAGAAATTGTGTTACAAGGTGGGGGTGGGAGCAGAAGATGGCACCCCGAGGGCATGGAACCACAGAAGAAATTCATTCCACAGTGACATTCAAGTGGCTATCTGAATTCAGCCCTTCCAGCCTTTGTCTGGCATTTGCATTCTGACATCTGAGTGCAAAGGTTTAATCTCAGATACAGTCACTTCTTGACCTTTTGGCTAAGATCAAGTATAATCTCACATACTGTCTCCAGCAAACAGACTAGGCATATGCTCTACAATCTATATCACAATTTGAAGCAACAACAACAGATCAACACATGACAAGAAATGGGGCAATTACTACTGTTCTTGAAACTTTTCTGGCCTCTTTCTCATAAAAGAAAGTAACTCGCCTCTATGTATACTCTTCAGCAATCTTGTATGTAGACAATAAAAAACCACTGAGTTCCAGAGTCAGACATTTCAATGCATCTATATTCACTGCTAATTATCAGCAATGCTCCTTCTTTTTACCTCCAGAATTTAGAATGTATGCCTACCCCAGATGAATGCAAATGCAAGTGGCAAGAGTGACGTGACGGTCAAGCATTTATGCAAAGATATACATCCTCCCTGAAATATCTTGAGAGGCTGGAGGATGCCAACAGTCACCTTATTCAGGAAGCACAATTCACAGTTAATAGCATACTCATCACATTAATTCTATCTTGTTTAATCCTCACAAAAATTGCACAAGGGAAGTACTGATCCCATTTTAAGACTGCGGCTGAGAGAGGAGCTAGCTAGCAAAGGATGGATTTTGCATTCAAATTCCAGTCACCTGATGCCAAACTCAGGGATCTCTTCACTCCTCCAAAGCTTTCTCCAAATTAGTAGAACTGAATTCCTATAACTTATACCCAGCTGATCACTAATGGGATCACCTCAAGGATAGGTCATGCTACACAAGTACAGAAATACAACAGCCATAACATGAAAAGGAGAGAAATTCCAATTCTGATTAGGCTTTAAGGAATGTCAAAGGGAAATGGGAAGCAAGGAGGAAAAGATGGAGAGAGAAAGAGAGAGAACATGTCTGAGCATGAGTTCATGCAGGCACCTAATTAGCAAACTGCTATCCTCTTACCTTTGGATCCACTTTGTTAATATTATTTTGGCAAGTGCAGGCTGTAACAATTAGATGATGGCAGCGCTTATGGACGACACAGGTGCACACTAGGAAATTAAATCCACAATTATACATTTATCGGAAGCTCACAGTCTGGCCAGTTACACTAGAGTCAAGAGGGCTGTACCAAGCCAAGGTGCTTGATTTGGATGTCTGGCACATATAATGGCAGCCAGTGCTCCCGTCACCCCTATTTGCTTTATCATCTTAACTCAGCCCTTGCTCATGCTCAAACTACTCTGATTCAAGTCCTGAGCTTAATTCATCCTTCCTGTGCCCACCTCCAGTGGAATCTTCTCACAGCATGATTCTGGTCATCTTGCCCCATGAGCCAGACCTTCAATGGTGTTTCCCTGCCAATCAATAGAGTTCAAATTTCCCAGACAGGTTTCAGGCCCTTCAGAGCCCACCCCTCAAGCTTACCATCACTTTTCTTCTATGGGAACTCTTTGTTCCCATAAAAACTAGGCTAGCTTCTCTTCCAAGGGCAAGTCTTCTTCACCTTCTCCCATACATTCTCCATGTCCTTCTCAATCCCTAGGATATCTTCCTTTCCTGTTGCCTAACTAAATCTTAAGTGTATACACAAGACACAGCTTTAAAACATGACTCTTCCATGAAAATACACTACCTCTGGCAGCCCTTCTAGACCATCTCTCCCTCCTCCTATCTCCTACATTTAGCCTGCCCTCCTCAGTTCAAACTTTCCACAGATAGCCTATAATGCCCTTAGGATTCTCAGCCAACATGATGCCTTGGATAAAGTAGGTATTCATTAAATATTTGCAGAATGATTCAATCAATTGTTTGAATATTTAGAACTTTCTGAATAAGTTTCTTCATTTTCATCTAGATAACTGACATTGTGCAGACAGAGTCCAGTTTGCCATTGAAAAAGGACCATGTGCAATGAAAGAGTATGAAAATATACATCTACATCGTTTTAAAGATCTTTCAAGACATGTGGAAGTTTTCAGGATTAAATACATAAAGACAGATGACATGTGAGCAAATAACACTATGCTTTAAAACAAATACAGCTTTCATCAGATTGAATTCTCAGGAGACCCAGATTGACAGTTCCCAGAGAACTGGTCTTTTTATTTGAGGGGATCTCAAAACCATCCTTCACACAGAAAAATCTTATATTCGAAGACATTTGGGATTTTGTGGGGGTTTTTTTTCAGTTAACTTGGCTAGAAGTTTATCAATTTTATTGATCTTTTCAATGAGCCAGCTTTTAATTTAGTAGGTTTTCTCTATTGTTTTCCTAATTTCAATTTTACTGATTTCTACTCTAATTTTATTATTTTTTTTCTTCTGCTCACTTTAAACTTAAGTTTCTGTCCTTGTTCTAGTTTCTTATGATGAAACTTACATTACTGATTTTGGATCCTTCTTCTTTTCTAATACATGCATTTAATGCTATAAATTTCTCTCTGAACACTGCTTTTGCTACATTCCACATATTTTGATTAAATGTACAATTGATTCTTGAACAATGTGTAGGTCAAGGACACTGACTCCTCGAACAGTTGAAAATCCACATACAACTTCTAATTCCCCAAATTTAAGTTGTCCCTCAGTATCTGTGGGGGATTGGTTTCAGGCCATTCCCCACCCCCCAGACACCAAAATCCATGGATGCTCAAGTCTTCTATACAAAAGGGCACAGATCAACACATACAGTTGGCCCTCCGCATCCACGGACTCCCAACCACAGATGGAAACAGTATAGGTATTTATTGAAAAAAAAAATCCACATATAAGTGGACCCGATGGTTTCAAACCCCTGTTGTTCAAGGGTCAACTGTACTTTGGTTCAAAATATTATTTTATTTTCTCTTGAGTCTTCTTTTACCCACATGTTGTTTAAAATGTATTGTTTAATTTCCAAATATCTGGGGCTTCCCCAGCTATCTTTCTGTTATTCATTTGTAGTTTAATTCCATTGTAGTCTGAAAAGATACTTTTTTATGATTTCTACTTTTTTTAATTTGTTAAAATTCGTTTGATGGCCCAGATTGTGGTCTATGTTGATAAATGTTCCTTGTGAGCTTGAGAAGAATGTGTATTCTGCTGTTGTTAGATGAAGTGTTCTATAAATGTCAATTTGATCAAGTTGTGATATCCTTACTGATTTTCTGTCTGCTGGATCTATCAGTTACCTACCGAGTTACTGAAGTCTCCAACTATAATAGTGGATTTGTCTATATGTCCTTGAAGTTTTCCCAGTTTTTGCTTCATGTATTTTGATGCCTGTTAGGTGCATACACATTAAGGACTGTTGTGTGTTCTTGAAGAACTGACCCCTTTAAAACTCCATAATGCCTCTCCTTATCTCTGATAATTTTTCTTGATCTTAAGTTTGCTTTGTATATTTGCTTTTGATTAATGTTACCATGGTATATCTTTCTCCGACCAGGTATTTTATTTTATATCTCTTAGCAAGATGTGAACTAACTGGTCTATTTATATCGCCTGACCAATGTACTTTCCTGCTCTTTTAATAGAATATGGCCCACTGAAAATCAGCCCATCAAATACCCTGGCACTATGCATAAGATGGACTGGAGTTGACCAGGGCATATCCTTGAGCTGGACAGATCCAGGCCAAAAAGTGACTGAGTCTAACCTATGAACTATGTTCTCCTTAAGAGCTGAGATTAATAGCATGAAGTCAATTATTATTGTTGTATGGATTATATATTCATTTTTTTCTAAATTTCAGGATGTAACAAAATTAATTGTTCATACATACTAAAGTAAAAATTAGATCCATGAGTATGTCTTATTTCATTCTAAGGGAAATAATGTTTTATCTCACCTCCTCTGGCAGAGAAGGCAGGATTTCCTTATTTACACATAGGCTACCACTCACTCTAGGATATGTAGTGCTATTTTACCCATCACCTGTAGCGTATAGGTCAAGATGACATCATATGTATAAAATGTGTGATGATAGCCAAATGAACAAGATGGGAGGCCCCAATAAAAGAAAAGCCCAATCCAGCCTGGATAAATCTCCTGAGTAAGGAGTCACTTTTACTCTTCTCACTTTTATTTCATTCCAATTCTACCTGAACACTAGTAAGTTGGGTTGATCTTAGAATTGTGAAAATCAAAATAAATTGAATGCATAATAACTTACAAGATCATTAACAGTTTAACTTTGTACATTTCTCACATTTTAAAAAAATAAAAAAAATTTAAAAAGTAATTTGAATAATAGCTTCTATTTCCAATCAGGTAAAGACAAAACAGCATTGTGCTACCTGTAACGCCTATTGACAATGGAATTGTAAAGGACAAAAACAAAACCACACACACAAAAATTTATCTTCACGATTCAAGGGCACTGCTCACAAAATGACATTACCTTTTAGTACTTTCATGTTATTTCAGAGACAAAACTTTAAACAATCAAACTTTATTAGGTATCCTGACTTTAGGAATAAAAACATCCCCTCTACATTGTCTAGAGAACATAGCCAAAATTTAACCAAAACTAATGAGTTGTAATTCTATGGTGGGTTGGGGGGTGGGTGGTGTCTCATCTGACCTACAGAGTTATTTTCCATATTAATGGAATGTATCCTATTTCTTCTTGGTACAATCACTTTTCAACATAGGAACAAGATTAAACATAGTTTTTAAAATGTTTTCTTACCTTGGCATTGATAACCCTGTTTCCCAAATACTCCCCTGTGCAAGACAAGAGAGAAAAAAGTTACCATCAGTTGAATATTTCAGCAACAATGCCCCTAAAATTACAGTACTTAAGGAAACCAAATTTGATCCTTTATGAAAAACACACTTTTAGAGAAGAAGCAAAAATGTGCTTTTGGAGCCCTTGTTACCACAAGACACAGAGGAAACCATCTGATGTATTAGAATGCTCCAAATGATATAAACAGGTGGGTATCGGTAATTCTCGTCCCACCCACCTCTGTGGCAATCCCCCAAATCCTCATCTATGTGCTCTGAGCCTCTCAGCCGGAAGCATCACTCCCCCACCTCACAGAGCATCTCTCTCACATATATGTAGGGGTGTGCAGGGGGTGAAGTACACAGATGCAGATACACATATGGATGTGAACAGATGAGTCCACCGCAGCTGCCTGGCCCAAGGCACCCTCCCTCTTCCCTTGCTCACATCACCTGGAGTCCATGGGAAAGCAGAAGTGAGGCCACAACATGCCCATCATGCCCAGTTTCCACCTCTGCCCCTCCCCAGTATAGTCTCTGGGTGAAGGTGATATAGCTCTCATTCTCATTAACAAAGACCGCATTTTAGTAAGCCCACAGGATGTGCTGGGCACTGAGCCCAGTGGCTGACATATGCCACCTCACTGAACCCTCACAAAGCTCTGTGAGCGAGCACATATAACAGGAGGGCTGAGAGCACAGACCCTGAAGCCAGATGGCCTGGGTGTGGCTTGGGGAAAGTTGTTAACTTCTTCCAGCCATAGTTTCCTCTATAATGGGATAATGGATCACAGTACCTACTTCATAGGGCTATCATGAAGGTAAAAAGAGTTGATGATGTAAAATACTGAGAACAGTGCCCAGCACTTTAAATGCTGTATACAAGTTTATTATATAAACAAAATAAAATTATTGTCTCTAATTTGCAAGTGACGAGACACGGACGGGTTATATAACGCGTCTAGGTTCACACATGTACAACAGTTGGCGATGAGACTGAATGCCAGAGTCCATACGTGTAACCATGTATATGTCACACAGGTACCAATAGTGTGTGTGCTGGAGGGATGGGGGATGGAAAAAGAGAGAGAGAAAAGGCTGGTTGGGTGCGAGTTGTTTCCTTCGTGGAAAAAAGTTAGTGAAATTAATAAGTTTCCACTAAGAACGTTAGTTGAGGTCACAGGTTGTCACCACAAATACCTTCAGGGACAAACGGTCACATAAAGGAGGAGAACAGAACGGTGTGAGATGAAATAAAGAGCAATGAACCGTCACCCTTTAGGTCAGGCCGACCACAGGGAGAGGTGTGGCTCCAGCTAACTAGGCTGTGCAGGCTGCTGCAAAAAAGAAAAATGGGCTAAAATATGCCCGAGCTTCTGATATTTTTCAATAGAAAATGCAGTAGGATCTTTTTTCCTAAAGGCTATAGTTGTGATAGCAAATTTGTTGGCTTCCTGTCAACAGCGTTTGAGACCTTTAATTTTAGACAAGGCCCTAATCTTGGTTAAAAATTATAGAAATACTAACTAACCCTGGATTCAGCCTAAAAGGTATAAAATCCAAAGTAATCTCAAAAAAAAAAAGAAATTAATTGACCAATATTCAGAAATTACTCTGAATCAAGTGTTTCTACCTTAAACAAAATGACTCAAGATTGCAACAAAAACACAGGTCTCCTTTCATGCTGCAGATACGAAACTGTTTTCTCCTTCTGAGATGGGTGTGTGTGTATATTCATATGTGTGTGAGGGGGTATCTCTTCCTTCTCTTTCCAAGTATATATGTTAATCCTGTCTCTAAGCAAAGATAACTATTACTTAAATTTATTTTACATTATCGATTTGCCACTGAGACTGAAGCTTGAGTCACATGTATATTAAAGATATTGCCCCAATTCATCTAGAATTTCTTAACTATTAATTACCTTAATTCCTAAAGGCCAGGGATTATAGTGTTATAAATAATCACTAAAAGTTATTACCCTTGGCTGCACGTCATAAGGCTGAAGGCTAACTACTGTGTGCTTACTGTACTTGTAACAATTAATTTCGATAACTCATCATGTGAGTCATGCCTTCTTAATACAATGCGGCTGATATTTGTTTCTTCCTCAGGAGCAGATTATTTATTGGTTGATTTAGCCTGTCAATGAGTGGCCAGTTCATGATTCATTAAAACCTTTACCAAAATGATTGGAAAAAGGAAATAACATCTGCAACTTGGATCTGTAAATTCTTTCAATTTTTTTTTTCATTGGGAATTAAAACGGTCAGGTAAACATATTAGAATAAGAGACAAAAATCAGATCCTAAAACAATTCTTAATAATCATGTTTTCTCCTGAAACTGCACACAACCAGAGGAAGCCTCTATTACAGGGAAATCTTAGGAGAGAAGCCAGGGAACCTCTTACCAGATAAACTCCCTGCAGTGAGAGCAGTAGGTGGGCTGCCTTAGGTATGTGGCCATAAACTTGTGTCCATTGATCTGGTGCACTCGCCTTCGCATCGCCCTTTGGCGCTTCCTGGTAAAATGTTTAAAGATCCGGTCTCTCTGGAGAGTAGCTGCATAATAAAAGGAAGAAAAAAAGAAATAATGTGTAATGAATCTACCTGCACCCAATGTATGAGAAAGTTTGATAGTTCCAATACTCCCTAAATTATCGTTTGTCTTCAAGAAGCACAATATCCCAGGAAATCATCATGCTTTTCTAGTGACCTTAAGGTTTAATTTTTAAGGTTAGACCTATGTGAACCCTGACATTTCCATTGCCTGCTTATAACTGGCTTTCTTGAGTCAGTCCTCCCAGCATAGACCATAGGTTTCCAAGGGTTCCAGTGTTCCAGTATGTGACAACAGAATGGTCTCCTAGACCCTGTCCCTCTCTCTGGGACTCAGGGCCATCAACTGGTTGTAACTACTGGCTGGTAAAACAGAGTTGCTCATTAATGCACTTTCATTCTGGCATCCTCAACAAGTGAATGAGCGGACTGCCCACAGCACAGACAATGAGAGCATTGCCCCAAAGCATCAGTCCCAGAACCACCTCTGCTAACCTGGAATAGGTAGAAATTAACTTGGAATAGGTGCAAAGTTCCTTTTCTAACCCCACATTTTAAAAAATAGTGTCTCCTAATCTGAACGCTGGGAAAACTATGAGCCACCTAAAGTCAGTAAATGATGTCTCCACATAATTATACTAGAACTTTGCCAATGTATGCAGAGACTTGTGATTAATAAAATGAAGATTACTTCTTCAATACTGCTTTTAAATTAATCACTGGTGCAAAGGAAATTTAAGGAATTGTGCAAGAATAATATGCCAATACATTTTAAAACCTGGAAGAAATAGATTTCCATGAAAATATAACTGACCAAAATTAATGGAAGAAGAGCTAAATAAACCAAATAGACTAATTTTGGGGGAAGAAATTGAGAAAGTTGTCTAAGAACTGCCTCTCAAAAACCATCCAGGCCTAGATGGTTTCATGTGTGAGTTATTTTAAGCCTTCAAGGACAAGATAATGTTAGTGTTTAAACCTGTTCCAGAAGAGAAAAAAAAGGAAAGCACCCATTTTTTAAAGAAAACTATGGGATACAATGCTAGGACTAAAAGATATAACTGATACATTCTAAGATAAAACAGAAAAAATAAATCAGAGTTAGTAATCACATTTTATGTCATGACCCACCCTTAGGCAGTCCAGTAAAGCCAATGGGTCCCTACTCAGCATAAAGCTTTATAATCTATAAAAATAAGATATGTAAGATTACAAGAAAAATCAAGTATCAAACTGTATTTTAAGCGAGATAGAATAATATATATGTTTCTTCTAGAAATTAAATACTTAGTGGTAGACCCAGTCATTAGAATAATTTTGAAGTAGTGATGAGGCTAAGTTGCATTTCATAATATCTGTGAAAACTGTAAAATAATATGAAAGTAATCTGTGATTTCCATTGTGACAGGATAAGTGCTGCTAATACTACTGTAGTTTGTTTATAAATGGAAAGCTATATTTACATTATAGGTTAATGAAAATAAAGTTGAAAAATTTTTTTCTGGTCAACTTTCTGGACTATCTAAATTCTAACTATGGACCCCAGGGAAAGTGTCCCCCTCTGCTTATGTATCAAGCTCGCTCATAAATATTGATGCAGGAGTATTCATTACTGAAATTTGAGTAGTTACAAAGTGAATATAAGAAAATATTGGGTTGTCGGAAAAGTCCTGATGCAATTTTGCAATGAAAACATAGAAAAAAATACGTCATGACTTTTCAGACAACGCAATATTAGTGAATATTTTCATGTTATGGGGTCTTTGCTTTCCTATTCTTTTATAATTGGCCCCAACACAAATGTTCCTTTCCACTTAATAACAGCATCTCTTTCTGCTCATCACACTGGCTCCTCAGTTGATTGGATGTGGTAATATATGCGATGAGTGTCGTAATATGCAATACAAACTAACTGCAAAGTAAAACTGAAAATTTTACAGTTGTGAAAGTTGAAGAATTTTCATGCAGTCTAGGGAAAGTGATGTTTGAAAATTCATACCCAAAGCCAATGGCAGATAAGGCTCTGGCAGAGATAGATCAGTTAACAACTGAACAAAGAAATCTGATATAAAAAATAACATGATGGCAATTTTAAGAGAATAATTTGAATATCAACATATAAGGAAAGTCCCCTGAGAAAATGATGATGCCTCAAAAAGATACTTGTTAAAAATATCTTATTTAAAACTGTACTATAAAAATAAAAAATAAAATAAGTAGTATTTTGGTAGAACAAAATGGTCTGAAAAAATCTTTTTTTTTCTAAAAATTAGTGCCTAGGACAAAAATAACAAAATTTGTTCAATATAATATTGTCATAATTTTAGTTTCCGGTTTCAAATTCTTTCTCCCACTTAACAATTAAAAAATTTAGGTCTCATTTTGAAGGATTTATTTTATGTAGACTTTTCCAGTAGCAATTATTACACTCAGATAACTAGGAACTTCTAAGCTATCTAGTATTATCTTAAAAAAACCCAAAAACAAACAACAACAAAAACCCACTGTGACCAAGCGGGAATTTCCCCAGGAATCTAAGAGTGAGTATAATGTTAGACACTCTCTTATTATACCTGATTCTATTAACAGGTAAAAGAAAATAAGTATGATCATTTCATTAGATGTTGAAAAGGCACTTGATAAAATTTAGCTTGTAATCCAATTTAAAAAAAACCTTTTGAGAAGTAAGACTAGAAGATTTGTCTCTTTAATATAACTAAATTATGCTCATAGGTCAAAAACATCAAGCTGAATAGTAAAATATTTTAAAAGTCCCATGAATGTTAAGAACCAATAAGACCAATTATCACCACTATTACTTAATATTATTCTGAAAGTACTTGCCAAAGCTGTTAGAAATGCAAACAAAATAAAAGATAAAACTATTGGGAAAAGGAGGCAAAGATACCATTATTTGGAGTTGTTTCATAAATGACTAGCAACTCAGGAGAATTCAGCCTAATCTATTAAAAACAGAGTTCAATAAGATGGATATAAATAATCGTTAGTATATCAAAAGAACCAACTGGAATATGTAATGAAAAATTCCATTCATATAGCTATAAAACCAGATTATCTTGGACTATGTTATCAGAAGTACAGGGTTTACATGAAGAAAACTATTAAAACCCAACTGAATAATATGAAAAGATACGTGAAAATGAATTTCTTAGACAGGAAGACTCAACAGAATAAAGTTGTCAATTCTTTCTAAAGTATCCTTATCTCATGCGACAAGGATAACAAAACTCTAAAGCCATAAAATACAGATTTGCAACTTCAGAAAAATTTAAAGTTCTATTTGTCAAAAGACACAAAACAGAAAGTTGAAAGAAACAAACTGGGGAGGAAAAGATTTGCAATACATGACAAAGGGTTATTTAAATATGAAGAAATCAATGTGAAAAAGGGATGAATAATGTAGTAAAAAATGGGGCAGAGGATGTGAACAGGCAATTCATAAAACTATAAATGCAAAGAAACAATAAACATGCCAAGATGTCCAATCCTATCCAAAATGGACACGTAACAACAAAAGGGTAAACGACATTTTACTTCTTAAATTGGCAAATAAGGGCCGGACGAGTGGCACATTGGTTAAGCGCTGGCTTGGGGCGCCAGAGGCCCCGGTTC
>NW_017731355.1:1257830-1321224 GCF_001890085.2 Hipposideros armiger
AAGCAACGTCCTCCACAACTAGACTGAAGAACAAAACGACAGCAACTTGCTGTTCCCCGTCCCCCAATTCCCCAGCACTGTTCCCATCCCCCCATTTCCCCAATAAAAGTCTTTAAAAAATAAATAAATAAATTGGCAACATAAAGATTGCTAGCACGCCTATTCTCACAAGGGTGTGGGGAGGTAGGCCCCTCCATCCTCTGTTGATAGGATATAAACTGGGCTCCAGTCCTGAGCCGGCTGCCTTCTGGCTGCATGTATCCTGCTAAGTCTGTGTTCCCATATATAAACCAGGTACTGTTTCCTTATAGGCTTTTTTTCAAAGAGTGGATGAGGTAACACATTCAAAGTGTTTAGCACAGAGCTAGGCACATGGTAGCACTTGACACATGTAGCTATTTCAAGAACACAGTTGACCCTTGAACAGAGCAGGGGTTAGAAGTGCCGACCAACCCCACACACAGCGAAAATCCAAGTATAACTTTTGATTCCCCCCAAAACTAACTACTGATAGCCTACTCTTGACCAAAAGCCTTACGAATAACAGTCGATTAGCACATATTTTGTATGTTATATGTATTATAGATGGTATTCTTACAATAAAGTAAACTAGAGAAAAGAAAATGTTAAGAAAATCATGAGGAAGAGAAAATACATTTACAGTGTTTATTGAAAAAAATCCTCCATGTATAAGTGGGCCTGTGCAGTGCAAACCCATGTTGTCCAAGTGTCAACTGTAATTTTTTTTTGGGGGGGGGAGAGATCAATTTGACAATACCTGTCAAAGTTTTAAATGTGTATTTCCTTTCATTCAGCAATGCAACTTCTATGATTTTTTTTGCTATAAAAAATACCGGAAAGCAAGAATGTATGCTACATAGATATCAATTGCTACATTGTTTTTAACAGTAAAAATTAGGATCCATGCAAGAAATCTCAAAAAATGAAATGTAGAAATAGCCAAAATGAATTTGGTTAAGTCACCAATGCCTTCAGAGGCTCTAGCAGTTAAAATTTACCTGCTTCAGTTTTGATTTTGTTGTGTGTTTAAAATCTTCGGCAAGCAAAATAATTATTAATACGTACTTCCATCTCAGGTTTCACATCTGTCTAAAGAAGATAGAATATACCCTTGCCCTCAGCTCTATGGGGATAGTGTCAAACTCAAGATTCCGGAGAGGTTCTTACAACGTTGGATAAGTCACATAAGAACAGAAGTCACTCTACCATACTGCTGTCTTCCACAGTACTTCCAGAAACCATTTAGTAACAAGAGGAACAGATTTTAATGTTCCCTTGTTGGCAGATGATAAAAATTGGCCTAATGGTGTCACCCTATCTGGTCTATGCTAACACCAACTTGACACCCAGCTCAGTGCTGGCCAGTGCAAAACTTGTATTGCATTACTAAACATATCACATCTACATGCAAATTAAATTCTCCCTGAGGATCTAATTACCGAGAATTTACTTATTTAATCCCTTAATACTATAGATTGGTTAAAAGGTCAACTCACTTGCATTTTTAATATTTCATGAATTGAATTTTTGTTTTGTTTTTTCCCTCAGCAACTATTATCATTAGCAGTATGACCTGTGCATTTTCCAGGTGATTCCTTATAGCCAGAAGGACTTAGGAAGAAACTGCTTGTACAATAGCTAGCAGTCCTTTGCTACTGCCTTTCATCCCTCCTGGAATGCCCTCCCTTCTTTTTTTTTTTTTCCAACTAGCTAACTTAGACTTAGTTTATCTGCCTCAGAGCCCAAGTGGCCTCCCCCAAATCCTGAATCAAGGTGAAATGCTCCTCTGCTTTGTTTCCTCAGCAACCTAGGAGTGCACCTCAGTCTCTCCCCATATCCCACGCCATTGGGGGCTGTGTGTCTTTCACCTCTGTGTTCCAGGTCATAGCTGGTCATTGTCCCTAAACTTTACTCTCCCCTTTTCTTTCCCTATTCTTCTGCACGTGTGGCTCTTTCTGTTTAAAAAGCAAGCACACACACGTATGCATGCATGCACACACCCCTGGGAATTTGCAAGACATTTGACCATTTAAGAAACCTGGGGCCCCATGGTTTCAAATGGCTTTTCCTGACACTGTTCTCTTGATTGATGCCGTGGACAGGAAGAAAGTGCTCTTGGACTGCACGTTGTTCACCTGAGTACAGATCTGACCCCTGCTTTACAATCAGAGCGCAGAAGGAGCTCCCTCATTGTTTGCATTGCCTCCTGTTGACTTAGGACGGAGTTAAAAGGACCACAAAAGACCATTTAATCCTGTTTTGCCTGAAACCAATACCGGCTTTGAGACTCTTTCAGATCGCATGTTAGTTGACCACGTCAGGCAACCCTAACATGCTTTGCAGCCAAAACTGGCATCACAACTTCTGTTTTGCTCCTGAGGTGCTCAACGCCTCTAAGGAAATAGGAACCTGCTCACTGCCCCAGCATGGAAACACATTCCAGCCTGTAGAGGCCGGCAGGCCTGGAGCCCTGATCGTGATCTGAGCTGGTTTCAAGGGCCATCTCATTGGCAGGGGGTGAATAATTAGGACAAATTCAATGAAGATGAACTCTTTTGAAATTTCTATTTCCTAAAGTCTGGTTGTCATCCCACACACAGTTTGGGAGAACTTTAGAATGTACATGTGACTAGGAGCCACCAAACCATCCCAGGGTAGGTTTTCATGGCAAAAAGGTTGCGCTGGACTTGAACTTGTATTGTCAACATGAGGCTTTGCAGGGGAGGAGAGTCTCTGAAATCTCTGTAAAACTGTTCTAACTTTACCTCAAAAATAACAAATACTTTATCCTCTTTAGTCTTTTGTCCTACCTACCTGAATTTAAGGTTTTCTACTCCAGCAGTAGAGATCTGTATTTGAAAGTATTTCTGAAACATGGTGATGGGAGCCAAAAGCACAGATCAGGTCATAGCTCCTTGGTTTCAAATGACTGTAAGCAAATTATGTCCGAGAGATAAAATCTGTGGTATGGAACTTTTTAACTTATAGAATTACTGATATAAAATGCTGAAAGGGAATAAATTTGATTTATAAGTGTGATTTAACCTTACGTTGAATTTCCTTAATTTCCAAGGCACACTGAGGTTGACTACAATCTGTGGCTTGTCTTTCAGGGGCCATGACAAGGAGGCTATGCAGCCTTTCTACACATCAGGCCAAGAGTGTGGAGGTCAAGGGCACAGGGTCTAGAGCCTGGGCACGAATCCTGCTTCTCCTCCTTATAACCTGGGTGACCTTGGGCAAGGCGTTCAATCTCCTATGCCTCAGTTCCCTCCTTTGTCACATATGAAGGGCAAGAGAATCCTCCTTCAAGGGCTATTCTGAGGACTTGTTAAGTGTAACATAATTAGAAAAGTACCTTGCAGGTTGAGCAACTAAGTGTTACCTATTATAATTGTTATTAAAACCCTTACTTTGAACTACAAAAGAGTGCAAGAAATAGAAAGGGTTTTTAATTCAATTGCCTAAAAGAAAAATCAATACCTAGGAAACCATTACCTAGAGAAGTTAAACACCGTGCCCAAGGTTCACCCAGCTAGCTAGTGCCAGAACGGCCACCAGTATCCGCCACTCTTGATTTTACCCCAGGGATTTGGGTAACACCACACTGCACTTTGTCCTTTATTAACATTGGGTCTCCTGGAAAGTAATCAATTTTCTGGTGAGGAAACAAAACTAACAGGAAGGTTAAGTGAGGTCAAACAGCCAATGATAGAAATGGGGACAGCTAACTCTATTTACTATTGTTGAACGATGGAGTTATGCTATCAAATGTCTTTTTTTCTTCTTCCTGAGATATTTTTTTTATCATTTGTGCATGTGGCAGGGGATAACTGTGAGAAAAACAAACAGGAAAACCTTAGAGTTAACCAAAAGTTACTGGTCAAGAAAGAACCAGAAAGTATAATGTTGCTTATGTCTCCAAAATATATCCCTGAAAGGTAATAAGGAGAGAATATTGCTGAGTATCATCAAACACACTGAATAAGCAACCATCCAGTCATAGAACTGTGTGCAAAAAGAATGATGTACAGCAATTCAAACTTAGATGAGCCCTGTCTGAGACAATAATGATATAAACAGAGAAAGATTAAGACATGTATGAAGCAAATACATACGTAACTTAAATGAGTGTTTACAATAAGCACATACAACCAGTGGGTGAGAGCCTTCAGAGGGTGTTGAGAGCAGAGAGAATCACAGGAGTTGCATATCTAGTCCTCTGATTAACTAAGGAAGACTTCATTAATGGGCTGAGATTAGCAGTTGTTTGGAAAAAAGGAAGGAGGGTGAACCAGGATAGGGAGAGGGTTCCTGGAATTTGTGCCAGCACCAGTCACAAAGGTTGCAACTAAGGGTGCTGGTATTTTAAAATGGCAAGCAGAAGCCCCCAAATGACACTGAATAGTACAGAACCTTCTGTTTTTTGGAAAAGAGCTTAACCACATGACTCACAGTGCTTTCCAAATTCAGAGAGAGTGATTAGACGTCATGTATTATGAGACCTGACTGTACAGGAGCTACATGCAAGTGTTTCTCAGGGATCGGCTCCCTCAGAGGACGCTCAGCCACATAAACACCTACCATCATGCGAACACATGGGGATGACTATCGTTGGCACAAGCAAGAGAGAAAAATAATGTTATTAGACTGACTCTCTTGAGTAGAGCTCATGGCTCACAGCACCATGGAAACTGAGCCCATCCTCACCCATCACTCCATCCTCCTCTGCCAGCAGATAGGTGATCAGAACAGAGCTCCCCGATGTGGCCAAATTTCCATCAAGAGCCATGGGAAAGGCCTCTCTCACTCCATTGTTACAAGAGAGTCCTGACCTCCCACTGTTCTCTAACCTCCTTACCTTCTTCACCTTTGGTATCTATGAATGCTGTTCCAAGTACAAACTGCCCCCTTCTAATCCGTGAATAAAGAGACCTTGGCTCCAACAATATCTGGTTCCTCTCGCTCTATAATGTTCCCATTCACCAGCTCTTCTCATCCACCCAACCTTTGAATGTGTGTGTATCCCCAGGTTCTTTATACATCATTCTGCTGGTCTTTCTGGACGCTCATTCATCTCCTCAGAGACCTCACATGTTCTCTTGGCTTCTAACAATTGGCTGTACACTGAGGACTCCCAAATCTAGCTCTGGCTTCTTACTACTAAACTTATTTCTAATAGCATCTCAGCATCTCTCCAAGATATCCTTAAATTACCTAAAACTTGACATTTGTAGGCTGAACCCTCTTTCCCACCTCTTCAATGCACTCTTCCTCTTAGATAATAGTACACTATCCTTGGTGTCATCCAGAAAAAAGCTCAGAGGTGTCTCCAAAACCTTCTTCTCCACCCACAACCAATCATCAAATTTTACTAACCCTACCATGATCTGACTGGGTCCCCCCCTTCCATGGTCATTGGGTCTAGTTCATGCCTTCTTCTTCCTCTCATCTGGACTATGTAATGGTTTCCTAACTAGTCTCTCTGCATAAGTTTGCTCCCTCTGCAATCCATCCTCCATTCTACCAGTTATGCTTATGAAACACGGGTCGGATGCTATCACACTCTTAGTGAGATGTCTTCCCTGCAACAGCCTATGTGAGTCTCCTGTATGGAAGTTAGGCTTCCTGTAGTTGTCCTATTTGAACCACAGTTAGGTAATAGGGGGTAGATTTCCAACCCCAAAGGGTGGTGTTTCCACTGTCCAACATCTGAGAGAAAGTTGAGTCCTCAGAAAGCAAGAGGACTTTCAGGACGGACCATAGTCAAGTGAGAGACAAGTCTTTCCCCGTGGTCCTCACTCTCTGGGGTCTAGACTTGAGGCCCCAGGAATGGGGCATCTACAATGCTCTGCAGAGGCAGACTTAGGTAGGCTAGCAGGCGCAAGTCTGGTACTGATGGCACACCGAGAATGCTAACCATCCCTTGTAAGAGAGACTATCCAGTGAGTGTTATTTTGTGTCCAGTTCAGCTTCTGTCATTAAGCCTGGCTTATCTACTCCAGCCAGACCTGAGCTTTGCTTCAGAGAGTGCATTAAAGGGGAGCAACCACCCTCCAGGGCTACGATGGTAGAGAGGGTCCTTGTGAAAAGTGACGCTCCCCTGAGGAAGGTGAATCCTGGGGCATGAGACCTGGGCTAAAAGGTCTAGCCACATCTCCCAGGTGGCAGGGCTCCCTGTTGCCAACCTTGGAGGACCAGGGGTTCTTTTATTAAAAAGCCAGAAGATCATACACTCTTCTATGAAGTCTGTTCAGTAGGCACCAATGCCAACCTCCCTGACTCAATACCTACGGCCCCCAGGATCCCATCCTATCTCCTCCTCCCTTTCATCCTGCCACATGACCGGGCTCCTTTGGGAGTCTCAAAGAGTTGGTGGAACATCCTCGAGAGACAAGGAAACTGGGACATATATCCTCCAGCTCCCATCTGTCATTGGCTGATGGCTGCTGCAGGGGAAGGGAGCATTAATTCTCCCCCATTCCCAGACTTCTTTTGTGGGCTGAGCGAAATATGGGCAGGGTATCCATACTATCTGCCATAGAATGAATGTATACTTTACCTTGGTCCAGATTTCTTATATTATTTCTTATTTATATTTTGCCGCCACACATACTTCCTAACAAGCTGCTTCACACGCTTTGTGGAATGAGGTGAAGTATAAATAGAAAATTATTACAATAATAATCTTCAACTATTATTGTGCCTACTCCTTTCTGGACACATAATTTAACAACAGAAATTCCCTCCTGCTCCCTAAGATCAAATTCAAGAATCCTACAACACCCTTCCACACAAGTGGTAAGAATTTCTACTCTGTTGCTGTGATTCTACAAATATTTCATTTCCCACCACTGATTTCATCCATAAATAGACTTCCAGCAGCCACTTCTGTATTCTTCAGCTTCTTAAAATGAAAATTAAACATTGCTCAGTAGATCATCACCACCCGCTTTCAGGATGAGGAGGGAGCATGTTTTGTTCCATCAGATTTGGATTGGATCATTATTCTCACTGTCATCCTGACTACCTGGAAAATATCTCAAAATGGCATTATCTTCAAATACAAACTTAAGTTAGAGAAAATATATCTTTGCTTTATAGGCTTAAAAATGGAAGCATTGTCCAATTATCTGGCCATTTTCCTTTTATCCTTCATTACTAAATTTAACCGGGGAGAAAATGTCCCACTCACGGTATCTCCGTTCCCCCTGATAACCTTTTGAACTTAACGTAAGAGAACAATGAAGACATAACATGGTTTCGACTGGCAGAGCAGAGGCAACATGTAAAATGTCTCTTTTTTACACCTTTGTTGCTGTTGTTTATAAAGATAATATGTGATTATTATAGAAAACTCAAATGATACAAAAAACTATAAAGAAAAAATTTGGTTTCTAAAAATCATCTTAAATCTTCCTATACTTTGATGTATTTTCGTGAACATGCCAAATATGTACACTGGCTAGATATACAACCCTACATTAGTATCATACTCTATGTGTTATTTTGCTAACTGCTTTTCACCTAAACATCTTCCCATAAATTTTAAAGATATTATTTTTTAGAGCAGTTTTAGAGGGAGGTACAGAGAATTCCTATCTACCCCCTGCCCTAAACATGCACAGCCTCCCCCATTGTCAACAGACCTCACCAGAGTGGTACATTTGTTATAATTGATGAACCTACATTGACACATCATAATCACCCAAAGTCCATAGTTTACGTTAAGGTTCAATCTTGGTCTTGTATATTCTATGGGTTTGGACAAATGTATAATGACATATATCCATCATTATAATAGCATACAGAGTATTTTCACTGTCCTAAAAATACTCTGTGCTTTGCATATTCATCTCCCCTTCCCCATGTCCTGCAACCCTGATCTTTTTACTGTCTCATTTTGCCTTTTCCAGAATGTCATATAGTTGGACTCATACGCGTACAGTAAATAGCCTTCTCAGATTGGTTTCTTTCATTTACATTTCATTTCAGATTGGTTCTTCCTTGTCTTTTCATGGCTTGATTGCTCTTTTTTTTTCTTAAAGCTGAATAATATTGCATTGTCTGGATGGACTACAGTTTGTTTATCCTTTCACCTACTGATGAATATCTTGGTTGTCTCCAAGTTTTGGCAATTATGAATAAAGCTGCTATAAACATCTGTGTGCAGGTTTTAGTGTGGACATAAATTTTCCATATCTTTTAAAAAGTTACTATTTCTGTTTTTATAGCAATTAATATTAAAGTTGCCACTTATTCATCATACCTTATAAGATGAATACACATTACAACTAACTTAAAAATATACTAATAGCATTAGCATGTGATCTCCGTGAAAGTAGGATTTCCCTATTTAAAATCTGTATTTTTTTCTCATCACTGGAAGCTTAGGGGCTGCCCTCTCCACCCCCACCCCAGCTTCCAAGCTCAGGTTGGTCTTCCTTCCTCACACACACACAAAAAAGATTCTTATACAAACAACCTGTCCAACCAGAATCTTTTCCAGATAAACATGTGTTTCCTGCTGAGAACTAAAAGAACCCTGCCCCTTATTTTGGCTAATTCCATTTCCCTTTCATTTTTTTTTTCCTTCTTTTCCACTAGTAGGTTCCTAAGGTCCCTTCTAAGTTCTCAAGTTCTGATTTTAGAAAAACCTTGCAGGATATTAGCCATGAGGAATATGATGCCTAATCATTTCCTTCTCCAACTATATGGCGGGAATGAAAGCAATGCTTCCTCCCTCATGTTGCTGATTCAACATGACTTTTAAAACTACGGCACCAATGCTCATTGTAAACAAACTAATTCAAAATCTAACACTGAAAGTGTTAGATAAAATACCTTTATCACATAACCAAATTTCCCACAACACTGATACAAGAGCTTTGAACCTCAGCCAGCTTTTCATGGTAGTTTTTTAAAAAATTAAGGCAAGGAGACAACTGTTTTAATTAAATGTCATTTATATCACATGGTCACTTCTTGTCAGAGGCTATTAATTCAGAAGCGTATATCTTGGTTACTAGGTTAGATTTTTTTTTTGACAGTTGCATTAAATTAAACAGGAACAAAATTAAATTAAAAAGAGCTGAAGATATTAAACTTGTTTGGTTTTTTTTCTCAAACAGTGTAAACAAAGGCTTGGTATTGACCGGGATTGAAAACGCTGATGAAAGTAGATGTTTGGATTAGTAATGAATCCAATGTTATTTATTATTCCTGTGCTACCAGAAAGAGAACATTGCACTAGCCAAGGACAAATGAATTCTCTTTTCTTAAAATCATTCAAAGGGCCATTTCTTTATTACCGTGAATAATCCAGTCTATATCCTTGAATAAGAGTTCATACTTGTCTGGGCAAAGCAGATGTATATAAGAATACTCCAAATAGCTAGATAATGGTGCGACAAATGCCTCCATCCCCTGAAGTGTTTAGTACCAGCTCAACACACCACATTAACAGAAGTCTGGATATTTTCATTTTAATTTAGAGGTTTATCAGACTTTAGTAAACATACAGTCTAAATACTCAACATTTCAACAAACTGCTAGGGTCACTGCTGAAAAATGAAGAGCAAGAGGCCTCTCAACCATCTCATTCAATTCACAAATCATTTTTGGGACAAGGAGGTATTCGGCCCCATTTTGGATACTAAGTAACAGGTCATCTTTTGCTAATACTTTGGTCCCCATGTAGACTCTAAGCACACTCAACTTCTTTCTTCCCTCTCCATCTTATGTTTATTCAACCCTCAGGTTTTGAACATTTATTAAGTGTGGACATTATGATGGGAAATAGGGGTTCAATGGTGAAGAAGACACAGTCATGCCTTCAACAACCGCAAGTCGAATGTTGGAGAAAGACTGTAAACAGCTATTACTATGCATAGTATAAATTCCCATAAGAGTGTGGAAGGGCATGACCTTACCCAGGCGTGTTGAATCACAGGTGGCTTAAGAAGGACAATAAAGCTATGACTTTCAGAGCAAGTGACGGGGAGGTAGAGCAGGAACAATGAGAAAGAATGTTGCACGGAGAGGAAACAGCACGTACCAATGTCCGGAGTTAAGAGAATATAAGGTTCAAGGAATTCCTAATATTCACCTTCTGACCTGGTCACTTTAACGTCTAGTGGCTGCTGCATCATCATCAAATATTTATCAAATGTCTACTACTTACTAGGGTGAAGAACACCTAGCAATAGGGTAAGAGTACTCCAAGAAGAGGCTCAACTCATTGTACTGAGGTACAGGAAGACATTACTGGACCTTCCATTTATTGGTTTCTCATGCTCTTCATTTCAATTCTGTGGACACTTTATAGTGTTTGTAACATATGCATATAGTGTACTATGTACATATAAAATTTACAAGGAAATATACATATATTTAGGGTGTGTGCTCAACAATTGTTCAACGATATCTGAATGATCAAAAAAGTTTGGAGGTCTAGATAGGCTTACATCCTAGTTGCAGAAACTTATCTAGATAGGCTTACATCCTAGTTGCAGAAACAAGCTATAAGGAGATGAAAAGCACCAAGCAGCGAAGCTAGGTGCTATCGACAGGAATTAGAGGAATAAGGGACAGGAAAAGATACCTGATTGCTGGGGCGGTCGGGAAAGGCTCCACGGCAGAGGTGGTATTTAATTTGGCCTTGATAAGGAGTGGAACTTAGACCAAGTAGAAAGGTAAGGGAGGACTTTCTTTCTGGAAGAATGGCATAAGCCCAGGTGTATGGGTATTGGGACTAATGAGAAAACCCACTGCTCTAATACACAGGGTTCTCACAGAGTAGCAGGACATATGGTGGAGATCCTGGAGTGGAGACAATGCGGGCAGGACAGGGGGCATCTTCAGAACCAGGCTAAGAAATCGTACTTTATTTTGCTGGCAGTTGGGACCCTGGAAAAGTCATATATTTCTTCTGTGTAGTGACAAGCTTTCTCTGGAAATGGAAAAAGCGGAGCTAAATTGTCAGTAAGGTCCTTATAACTTTTAAGAGTCTATGTTACCAGTGAAACTAGCTTTCAAGAATGAGAGCAAAAGGCTGATATTTCAGAAAACTGAGATAGTTCAACACCAAATACCTTCATGAAATGAACTTTTAAAGGATGTGTTTCAACAAGGAGGAAAATGATACTCAAAGAAAGATCTGACCTACAGAAGAAAATGGTCAGTAAAAACATTATAAGCATGTAGGTAAATATAAACAAACAATAATGGAATAAGTAATAATGTCAAGTTAATAGGGCTTCGAAAGTAAAATAAAAAGACATCTAAAATACCAACCAATTGCACATGTGTCAGGAGGAAGGTGACTGGAGTTAAAGCATTTTAAGATCCTTGTTTGCTCAGGAGGAGGGTAAAGTAATGGCTAACTTTAGATTTTAATACATAGAAATATGGAAATTCCAAGTATAGACATTTAAAGAAGAGGTTACCATATTTTGCAGTGTATAATGCACTCCAGTGTATAATGCACAACCACGTTTTTGACCCAAACTTTCAGGGGAAAAAAAATCTGTCATTTTAATTTTTTAATTCAAATTGTTATTTGTTTATATTTAGGTACTTGTTCTTTATATTATAAAGGAATTTTTGCATGTATTTATTTATTTTTTATTATTGCACTTTTAACTCATAAGGGCAAAAAAGTGTGCTTTATGTATGGCAAAACATGGTATATATTCCAAATGGAAAGAGGAGGGAAAATGGAATTGGTAGAGATGGTGGTGGGGAGAATCTCAATCACCTTAAAAAGAAAAAGGAAAAGAAACATAACTACTTACTGTTTATAAGACACAAAGCTAAAAGTTGTGTGAAAAAGAGTAGAAAGTAAAAGAATGAAAGGAGATACAAGATAAATATTATACAAAAGAAATTCAGTGTAACCACATTAGTCAGATTAAATATACTGCAAGAGAAATAGAATTGCTAGAAAGAAAAAGAAGTGACCATATGATGATGATAAAATGTTTGTTTCACCAGAACAATATAACAATATACTTGTATATATCTAATGACATAGATTTCCAATAAACTAATAAACAGCATGTATTCATTATATAAATATCGTTCACTGAGGATCTGAGTAGTATGATAGGATTACATTTCCTTCTCTAGGATCACTCTAAGGAAAACATTCCAAAAGTCAAGCTCAAATACATTTTCTATTCTCTAATTCCATCAGTTGTTCAAAATCTCACCACAGTTGCCATCTACTTTTCATTCATGGAGCTATGCTTTCATTTCTCTTGGGTACATATCTAAGAAAGGAACTGCTACATCATGGAGTAGATATATACTTAGTTCTGAAGGAAACTGCCAGACCATTTTTCAAAGCAGCAGTACCATTTTGCACTCCCACCAATAATATGAAAAGTTCTAGTGCTCCAGTCTCATAAACATTTAATGTGTTTGTTCTTTTTAATTTTAGCCATTCTAGTGGTATCTTATTGTGGTTTTAACTTGGGTTTCCCTACTGCCTAAGAATGTTCAGCATCTTTTCAGGTACTTATTGGCCCCTAATATTCTTTTTTTTGACGAAATGTCTATTCAAATCTTTTGCCTATTTTTTAAAAATTGAGTTGTCTTCCATTTGTACCACGACTTGCTGGTACAGCTATTTATTTTCAGGGAGAAATTAGCAACTGTTTTTTCCTGTTGAGAAAAGAAACACATGCCTTTACTATCAATTCTTCATTCAAGAACTCTCTGCCCAAGATTGTGTCCAGGGTGAAGAAGACAAAAAAGGTTTCAGAAATGTTAGGGCTCACATTTACTTTTTATACATTCATCTTGGGGGGAGGAGGAATCTAGACTTATGTTTTAAAATTCTATGTATTAATATATAATATTATTCTGGCTAAAAAGCAGAGAAAATCACTTTTGCCAAAGTTTATTATACCATCTCCAGCTGAGTAAGATAATCCAGTTAAATTTTAATATTTTAAAATGTTAATAAAATAATCCAAATTAAATTAATTCTACTTCAATTCCCTTTACAATTTCTAGCACACACGCATGCGCACACACACACAGATTTTTCTCTGGCCACTTCAGAGTGGATCTTGTTAACATCACTGTCAAGTTCTTTATTAACTGAAATACAATTGATTTTAGCAACTGTCATTGGAACTAGTCAGCTATGGCACAGTCCACAGGACACATATTCCAGGATTCCTTGAGGCTCTGAAAGCATCAACAATGTGACTGCTGAACCTTTTTTATTTAGACGTAGTGCCCTTAGCTATTGTACGGATAGATTAAAAAATAATCCTCAAATCCATCTTTGATCACAAAGATCAAAAACAGTAGATGAGAGCATGCCCTCTAACTGTAAAGCATTGACAAACCCTCACCATTTGCCCCTGAGAAACAGAATGTTGACTCAGTTCTACAGGTTTCTATTTGAGCTGTTGCCCAAAGCTTACAAATTGGTGCCTTAATGTGACATAGTAATTCTGATGAAAGAGGCCTAAAAAAATTCTGTGTTCTTTCTGGCCTTTTAGTCTAGCTTTTCTCAGTTTTGTTATTTGTATAAAATGAGAAGACAGGAGCAGGTTTCACTTGCTCTGTAAGGAATAAAGCTATTTGTGTTTCCCTCTATTCTCCAGATAACTAGAAACTCATTGTAAAACTGTAAGAGCTCTCTATAACAATTAAGAAGAGAAAATTCCCTCTTGTTTTAATTTTGTTCCCTTTAAGAATTTTTTTAACCTTTGGCCTTGAATGTGGAACCCAAGATAAGGACGGCATGTGAACTATGGCATTGAGAATTCTTTAAACCATCTTTGCAAAAAAGGAAAAATGATTGCTATTGGAAATTTGATCCACCTTCCCTCCAAAAAGGGGCATTTTAAAAAGACATTTAAAGGAAAAGCTAGCTAGGAAAAAAATTATTTTTAACTTTTATAGGCAATGATTGAATCTCAAAATCAAACCAGTGGGAAATATTTTTTGTGATTGACAGACACAGAACTTATACACGTTCCCAATATCAGAGCTTCCACTAACATAAATGAAGCATTTTTAGTGTTTATGTGCCAGGTTAAAGCTCTCCTCACAGAAATAAAGTGGATTATTCTCAAACGACCTATTTTGTTAAGGGCTTACAACAAACAGTTGTGGCCTCAACTTGGTGAATAAACAGGCTCAGTAATTCTCAGCATCAGATGTAGCCTGGTAACAAGGTGGGGATATGGAGAGAAGAGCCATGTGACTGGTTTTGTGCGTGCATACGTTTCCTCATTACAACCTGTCTCTAACCCACTTTGGTAAACTGCATTCCTGAAGCAATAACTCATGAGAGATGAGAGTCGAATTTCCTCAAACAAAGCCGGCCGCATTTTCTTGCAGTTGTATGAGAACATTCCTCTGAACACAAGGACAGGGTCCTTTGGCTTCAGACTATGATTGTAGGTAAAAGACTCTGAACAGAAATGATTTTTCAATAAGCTATGGCTTTCCAATTAAAGCTACAGAGGGTGCCAAAAAAATGTACACACATTTTAAGAAAGGGAAAAACTGTATTATAATTGTAATACTCAATATGTACCGATAATAAAAGATGAATATAAGTTATGTGTATACTTTTTTTTTTTGGCACCTCCAGCCTATGAATCATAGTCATAGAAGACTTTCTCTTCTTCCAGTATTTGTGGCAATCTCTAAACAAAACAAGAATCTTCACGGGAGACCGCTTGGACTCCTTGGGGCAAAATTACCATCTGAGACTATAAAGAAATTATCCTGAATCAAAGGGTTATTAAGAAGTGACACCTCTGATGAAAACATTCCTAGCAAGGCTGTCTGCCCAGGCTTGTGAAAGAGCTCAGAATCTTGCTTCAGCAATGACAGGGTCACTGTGAACTGAAATCTTTATTCTAGAGCCTGTGTTTGGTGGATTGAGCACTGTGTTTTGGGTTAATAACTAAGGAAATCACAGTTTTGATTTTTAGAAAATGTTTTCATTGAAGGCACTGGCAAACACATTGCTCAACAGGGAATGTGACAGGTTGGCAGTGTGTGCAGGGCATGGGCACACAGAACGGGCAGGGACATGAAAACATTCCTCCGTATGAAAAAGCCAAACGAAACTGTCCCAGGATGCACCTTGGTCTGCTTTCCACTGACCTGGAACTCGAGTGTGGCCAGGGCTCTCCAAAAAGGAGTAAAGGGTTGGGTGATTATCTTAGATTCAGAAACTCATGACTGATTGATAAGGTGAGTGAAGTTGTGGACAATGACAGCAGATTTTAAACAGCTGAATTTGCCTGAAACTAAAAAGTACCGTATTGCCACATAGCCCAACCTTTTACTTAAAGCCCTCCAGAGCCTGGACCAACAACCCCTTCCAGATTAACAACCATCACCGCCCCTACTCCCAACACACACACACACACGCACACGCACACACGCACACACCCCTGCTCTAAACTGGTGTCCTTGCCACTCAGGGCCCTTCCTCCTGCCAGACTCTGCCCAGGTCACTCCCTTCCCCAGGAATGGCTTCTCTCCTTCCCAAAGCCAATCCTCATAAATGTGCTTCCTCATGGAAAGGTGTCTGCAGAGTCCTCCAGCTATCAGCACTCGCTCCTTTTCTTTCTCATTATCACTGCACAGTTCGGATACTCTCCGATGCACAGCACCCCATTTAACCTTCATGGTCTTGCACAGTCATTCCATTGCCTGTGTATTTTGCCTTTTACCTCAAGCAGACCAAAAACTTGGATGCCTGAGCTAGATTTTACACTTTTGTACCCTCTCAGGATCTGTCATAATGAGGATCTAACACCCATTAGTGGTATCCTTGAGGATTATACTAACAAGCAAACCGAAATTTTAGAAATGCAAGTTAAAGATCCCTTGTTCCCATTTCCAGGTCTCGAGGATGCTGTGGTTTAATGGGACTGCCTGCTTCTCAAAGGCCGCTGTGATGTGGCAGTTGTGATGGAGTGATCTGTAACAAGGCCTGGGCTCAGAGTCCTTTGTGAGCTTTAATTGAGGCTCCACCATGGCTTACATATAAATCTGGGCAACTTCTTTCATTAAGCCAAACATTTGTAGCATAGCAAAAACAGGCACTAGGTTAAAAAAAATACAGTTTATAGTGTGAGTAAGTGTGTGTGTGTGTGTGTGTGTGTGTGTGTGTGTGTGTGTGCGCGCGCGCATACGCGCGCACACACGTGCATGTAGACACATATGCAACAGCCATGTCTCACAAAGCTCACAGTCTATTGTAGTATTTCTGCTTATTAAAAAGTGGAGGGCCGGCCGAGTGGCTCAGTTGGTTAAGAGCTCACTCAAGAGTTTGAGCTCTGAGCAACAGCGGTTCAAGTCCAGCCCGAGCTGAGCAGCCGCTGAGCTACCAACAGGTAGCAGGATGGCTCAGCTAAAAAATAAATAAATAAATAAATAAAATAAAAATAAAAAAAAATAAAAAGTGGAGATTCCCAGGCTCTATTCTGAACTAAATCAGAATATCTGGGGGCGGGGCCAAGAATCTGCACTTTAAACTCTGAGAACCAGGAAGTGGTCTATGAGTAGCAGGAAGGACACACAAGTAAATAGTTAAAATACGAAAGCAGCTCTTGCCTGTTCTCCAGCCTGCACGTCCAGGGTGCTACGAAACCAGAGGAGGTTGCCTGGACAGTGCCGGGAATCTGGAGCCCGTGCTGAGGAGGTGATGCCTGGACTGAATCTAAAGCCTGAGCAGCACTGTATCAGCGGAAGAAGCAGGAAGAACAGGAAATAGCCAAGCAAGGTGTCTTTGAACAACCCACATGCTTCCAGGCCCCTACTTAAAAACCATTCAAGGGCTACCTTCAGGCCTCAGGGCAAAGTCCTTAAACCAACACACCTGCTGGATTATCTGTGGACACCAAAACTTTATCACTCATCCATCCACCTGGCTCTGAGGTCCACCTGGCCCTAATCTCTGCCTCCTTCTCCTCTTCTTACTGTCCCACTCCACCTCACTCCCACTAAAATGACTTACTGCAGGACTTGCCTTATTGAAACATATTCAAGTCAGGGTTTGATTATTCTCCTCCAAGTGTCCCCAGCACCAACAACAAAGCTCTTATCACATAACACAAATTGACCTGTTTAGACTGTGAATGAGGGCTATGGACATATCCCCAGTGCTCAGCATACAAGTAGCAATGAATGAATGAATGAATGAATGAATGAATGAATGAATGAATGCTTGCATGAATAAGTAAACAGAAGTATAAAAGGCTTGCCACATTCAGGGACCTGCAAGTGGTTTACTATTGCTAGAACCACAGTGAATACGAAGGACTAGGAGGAGATGAGATTTAAAAGAAAAGTCGATACCAGAGCTGGAGAGGAGAAAGGAGCACGAGCCTTCACAGATCACAGGAAGGCACCAGGGGTTTCACTGTTATTAGGTTCCCTAAATTCTCTCAAGATAAGGCCAAGAGAGAACCTAGGTCACAAGGGCTGGTTTGTGATGCTAAATGAGAGAATACATGTAAGAACAATGTATATATTGTAAAGTATAAATGTAAGGATATTTCCTGCAATTCCTAACTATTAAATCCATTCAATCTTACAGTGTTCTGTTTTCACATCCTAAATCTTCAGCATTACCTAAAACTGGTTTCATATTTCGATGGTAAAGGTGACAAAAGTGCAGAGCTCAGGAAATACAGTCACTTATTAGGGCACTGGCAGGGAGAGAGCCTCCTGGGAACTACATTCCCCTTTCAAACAAACCAATTATATACCTGGGTCACTCATAAAACCATCCACTAATGTCTACTATCTACTAGTATAGCAGTGGTAACCTTCCTTGAGCCTGTATTCAGCTCAACGGCTTGCATACTTATCTAATAGCAATAATCCACACTAGAGATTTAAATAAATTGATTTCAAACCTTAAGCATGGAGTAGAAACCTCCTTTCCAAGTATACTTACAGCAAACTTCCCCATCATGAGCCAGAGGGGCCTGTGGGGTTTCAAGTGCCTTACCCAAGTCGTTCCCCTGAGCTCCTCTCCTCCAGCCCGTGGCCGTGGCCATGGGGGAGAGGAGGGTGAAGGAACACTGCAACTGGCTCTTATCAGCCTCTTCCAGGAATTCTAAACAAACCTCTGCAGGTCTCCTGAAGCATTTCTGGGAGCACTTTTCTCAGAAGGGTGGACTCCTTTGCTCCCAAGGCTAACTGCAGCAGTCATGTGATCTTCAGGGTAAAGAAAACATTGCTGTAAGTGCCAAGGACCTTCCCAAGCAGCCGAACAGACAGCGAAGGACGAGTCCTCCAGCAAGGCACAGGCTCTCCTGTGATCTAACACTGGGCTCCAGCGATAGCCTGGGGTTGGGAGACGTTTGCTGGACAGACAGACTGAAGCTGAGCCCTCTAGACAGCCAGTGCTCTCCCTCCCTGAGCCCATCCCTCTTCCCACAGGTGAGACTGACTCACTCAGTGGCATTGTTTTTTATACCCATTGACACCCACGTACCTGGGGTATAATGTCTGCCTGTGGGACAGGCTTCTACAACACTTTCATCAGCCTGAGTTAGGGAGGAAAAGTTGGGAGTGGCCTGTGGCAAGCTCCCAGAATCCCCCCCACCAATGCTCAGAGTGACAGCATTGGGCTTCCTGAAGGAGAGACATGGTCATGCACACACATATGTACAGAAGCGCACGTTACTCCCTAAGTACGAAGGGCAGAAGTGGAAAAAATTCCATCCAATGATTTTGAAACAACTGTGGTCCAAACTGGGACCCAGCTAGCATCTGGCTGAAAAAGGCTGCAGAGGCTGGCCAGTTCTGCTGAGTCTCATGGACGCTGGGGCTCACATCACAAAGGTGAGCTCTGTCACTGGGCTGAGAGCCACAGGCCTTCAGCTGGCATCTCTAGCAAAACAGGGCAAATTGCAATAGACAGCCAAACCCTAACGCATAAGGAGTTAGGTGGACATCATCTAACCGTCGCTATCCCCTTATTCTACCCATCCTAGAACACCCACAACTATATCTAAAAACACATACGAAACTGTTCAGTGTACATTTGGGTTCAAAATACCTATGGGTTTGTCTCATTTTAGCCTTTTTTGTTTTATTCGTAACATTTCCCCATGTTCCAAATTTTTAAAAAGACAACCGAGTCCTCTGGGATGTGTCTCTGTAGCTCATAGCTCCACCCCAGTTCCTCAAACATCACCAGTGAGGGTGAGGGTCCCCAGGCAGAGTTCTGAGGGTGTTTAATCCCACTTACAAAGCACCGGTTCCTTTTTTTAAAAAAATCAGCTTTATACACTGTATTGCAAATCATGGCTGTGAGTTTGCTCCCCAGGGAACATTTGGCAGTGTCTGGAGGCATTTTTAGTTGTTGCAAATGGGATGGGATGGGGAGGTCTGCTACTGGTAACTAAAGTGTAGAGACCAGAGATGCTGCTAAACATCCTACAATACACAGAAGAGCTCCCACGACAGAGGATTATCCAGCTCTCGATATCAATAGGGCTGAGGTTGAAAAACCCTGTGGTATTTGGATTCTGTAGATTTCATTAAAAATATATATATATATATATAGCAGAAGTTTGAAAACTTCTGCTCTAGGACACCTGCCTGGATTCAAACTATTCAATATCATGATAAAGACTCTTTTGTATTGAGCTTCAAAGTCCTAAGATAGTACAGATTTTTAAAACTTCCCATAATAGACCTTTTGGCAAATCTCTAGCTGCTATAAAGAGCTAAGACCTTGTCTTTCCCCCTCCCTCCCCCCATTAAATATGGGGTGGGCATCAAGGCCCTGGAGCCACCTACATAACGCAAGCCTCCTACTGAGACGGTACAGAACCTAACCAGAGAGGGGAAGATCAGACGGAGGCTGAGGGTTTGTCCTGATGGGAAGCCACGGGTGTTGGCTTCATAGAGATCAACTCTCCATCAGCCAGGCAGAGAGCCAGAAGTTAAATATATTGCTTCTTTTAGGAAGGAAAGTGAACAATGGCCTCTTCATTTGAAACCACAATGGGAATTTAGGAAGGGGCAGAGCGTAATTCCCAGGATGGAAAATGGCCTGAGCTTCAGTGTTAGCGTCCTTGTTCCTCTGGGACAGCCTTCAAGAGATTTTTCAATCATTGCTGGCGAGCTCTCTGTTTACTAATTCCAATGCAAAACCTGGGGGGCTCAGTGGCACCTTTTGATGCCAAACAAAGGAATAATTCCGATTCTGGGGTCAAGGGAAGACATAGAGCTGCCCAACCTATCACGAGGGCTTCCTGCTGCTCTGAGGTCTCTGAGAGTCTCTCAGCAAAAGAAACCAGCACCCATGCTTAGTTAGGCCAATCCTTCCAGATATAAAGACAGAACCCATATAATACATCTCTCTCTCTCAGCCCTGTTTCATCTTCCATCTCCGTTCTCTTTCCTGAGGCCATCAGGCTTTCTTCCAGAAGGCGCTCCAAGCCCCTTGTGCATTAATCAGTATATGTCATGTTGAACTGTGTTTAGATAACCACCTTCCTCTTCGGACTGAGCTTTTAGAAAGCAAGGATATTGTCACATTGACCATTTTAACGTTGACACCCGAACTAGTGCCTGGCACATGAGGGACTTAATAGTTAATGAACGAATGAATGAGCCTAACCTGTCAAACATGCAACAGGCTTCAAAGTACGACCGACCAAAACTCTACACGGCCGGCCAAACCCTCCCTTATGCTTTACGTGCAGTTTGCAGTGTGTGAACGTAAGCCCAGAACTCACTTCGGTAAACACAGCCGAGGAACAGGATAGGCCTGTGCAGATGTTAGATGTTTCTCCAGGAACCATTCCATATGTAAAACAATTGCAGGGTGGAGAAATTAATAAACAGCTGCCCTTTGAGGTGGCAAAAGACACACTCTCCCTTTTCAAGTGTAATCAGAGGGTCAGATGACCTTGCCGCTACCCTTTCAGTAGAGAAACAGCCCTGGTGTGGCTTCCTCAAAAGCCTTCACACACAAAGAAACTGCAAACACAAACACACTTTCAACCTAGATCCTTTCATTTTGGCTATCAAGTTTTGTAAGATAAATATCCAATCACTCTATTGGCTTTTTCTTTTCAAGAAAACTGGCTACCGGAACCATTCCCAAGCTGTGGGCCCAGACTGCCGGAGTGCAGACTCCTTATAAGGGAAGATGAATCCACAATGTACCAAGCACCATCTCAGACCACAAAATATGTCTAACGTATATACACAACTAGTGTTTACACGCTTTTGTAAATTAAAAAACAAAAACAATTAAAGACTTCACTGAATATATTAAATTTTCCCATTAAGTGTATTATTAGTGCAAAGAGACATGAAATCTAACTAGCTACCCTTATGTGAGACTTGGGAAAATTTAGTAAAGGCACTGATAATCAAAAAGCTCAGAAAGCACTAAGCCAGCCCATTTAAACAGTTTCCTCTGCTGGACTCTACTAAGAGCCCTAGAAATAAGGCTCTTCCGGTTAAATTGATAATAAGGGATCTTAAAAGATTGGCAAAAATGAGGGACAATAATAGTAAAGCGATCTGGGGCGCAGACAGCTGGAATCAAGTCCTTTCAAAAAAGTCTGCTCTAAGGACCAGCCTCGCCTCTAGAGAGACTGAAGGGGCTTTAATCCCTGTCCTACACTGGACCTCAGCCCCTCCTTTTCGGATATGAGAGCTATTGAAAAGGGGAAGACAGGAGGAGATAGCATTTCAGGGCCCCCATGAGCAGCCCTTATAAACGTCACACAGAACTAGGTCCTCTTTCATTTTTTAAGTGCAGCAGAATGGTGGGTGGGAATTTTCCTGTTGTCCCAGAATTTTAGCTGAAGACAAAAGGCACCAAGTACTTACCATCTGAGCTTGAGAGCCCCCTCCCATCAGGGCTTCCTGGAGACAGGACCTCTAACCCCACCACCAGTGCTGCACCACTACCCCAAAGTCAGAACAGGCCTGAGAAAGGAAGGGGCGTCAGCATGAGAGGGGCTGTGAGGCTACCTCTCCCCAACCTGAAGCTGAGGGAGGGAGACTCCAGAACCATGGTTCCTGGGGGACAGGAGGGAAGACACGAGGGAGGGGAGGGGATGCTGGACCTCAGGACAAGACTTCACCCTCCTTGAAGGCAGTCAGGAGGTACAAACTTCCAGTTATAAAATAAATACGTCATGGGGACGGGATGCAGAGCATGGTGACTACAGTTTACGACGCTGTATTACATATTTGAGAGTTGCTAAGAGAGTAATTCTTAAATGTTCTAGTTACATCTAGAACTATTCGTTTTAGTTCTAGCTAATGGATGGTCACTAGACTTATTGTGGTAAACATTTCGCAATACATACAAATATTGAATCATTATGTTTACTCTGAGCAGCTGGGCCCTGGTTAACAAGGAGGTGAACCAAACAGGTCTCAGCTGAATAAGAGACTGAAGTTCCAAAATGAAAAGGATTCAGTATAAAATACTAATATGAGATTGTTTTAAAACTGAAGGTGAGTAATCCAAATGTCCATTGATAGACGGATAAACAAAATGTGGTATTTACATACAATGGCGTATTATTCAGCCTTAAAAAGGAAGGAAATTCTGACACATGCTACAACATGGATGAATCTTGAGGACATTATGCTAAGTGAAACAAGCCAGTCACAAAAAGACAAATATTGTATAACTCCACTCATATAAGATACACAGAGTAGTCAAATGCATAGAGACAGAAAGCACAGAAGAGTGGTTCCCAGGGGCTGGGGGGTGGGGGGAGGAATGGGGATTATTTAATGGGTCGAGTTTTTCTTTTGCAAGAGTTCTGTTAGGTTTTGAAAAGAGTTCTGGAGATGGATGGTGGTGATGACTGTACAACAATGCAAATGTCCTTAATACCATTGAACTGTACACTTCATACAGTTAAGATGATAAATTTTTATATTATATGCATTATTTTATCACAATTAATAAAACTGAAGGTAGTGATGGATATGTCAATTAACTAGATAGTGGGGATCTTTTCACAATGCATATGAATATCAAATCACCATGTACATTTTAAATATCTTGCAATTTTGTTTGTCAATTGTACCTCAATACAGCTGAAAAAAAAACACCTTAAAGTAACAGGAAAGTTATGGATTCAGCCCAATATGGTGTTAAAAAATCCCCTACCCAAAAGAAAAGAAGATTCCACGTAACATTAAGTATTGTTAAAAGAATTCCTATAAACACCCCCAATGAGAATCCTCGTTACACTGATTCCACGGCTTCAATCTTTCAATTGGCTAATTATGTTCCCTAGTTCTCCTCTAGCTGGAAATGAAAGTCTGGATGAAACCTCTTCCAAAAATATCACTTCTGACGTGATTGCTTAATGTCAAAGTTGGAGCGGGTGGAGGCTCTGCAGATGCTTGTTAAAATGGGAAACAGGAGAAGCCACTTCTCTTTCTACTTTCTCTTTGCCACACTTTATACCCTCACGTATCAACATGTTGGGGGTGAAGTACGGAGGTGGACAACAGAACACTCACTTCAAATTGCTTTTGCTTTTGCTGGATAGATAAAACATGTAGGAAGAGGAAATACGTGGGTTCAAGCTTGGGCGTCCAAGAGAGGAGAGTAGCATTGACAGACATGGAGTAAGCAGAAGGGTTGACATGAGAGGAAAATGATGACTGGGGTGTGAGTCTGAGGTATTTGAAAGATATCACAGAACCAGGGCTCACGAGATAAGGCTGAAGGTAATATATCACAGTCTTCTTGAACATGAAAGACGCTACGAGAATAGATGTTCACTTTTAAGACATAAAGGAGGAATAGAGGCTGGTGAAGGAAACAGAAGAAGAACAAAGAGATGGAAGAAGGTTAAGAATAGTATGGCACCCAGCCGAAGGGGATGCTTTCTTTCATCATAGTCAACATTTCTTATTCACCAGAACATAAGGACAGAAGATACATGTTTGTTCATTGAAAGAATGAATGAACACTGAAATGGGAGTGTCCAGCATGTGACTGGATAGAAGAAGCTGATGCTCAGGAGAGATATTGGGACTGCACACGTAGATGGATGGGCAGAGAGCCACAGGCAGAATGAAATCCCCAGACTAAAACAGATACACAGGGATGTGAGTCTGGGTTTGAGAGAACACGGAGTGGATTGGAATGGGCGTAGGGATCAGATAAATAAGTAGAATCCAGGTTTGGACCATGTGGATTTGATTGAGAGGCACACTATGTTTGAGATCCAATTTGTATCTTTTTTTTTTAAATCTTCCATCTCTATATTTCACTTTTTGAATATGTGAAATAGTTATCTTAACTGTTTTAATGTCATGTCTGCTAATTCTAACACCTGTGCTAGTTCTAGGTCAGTTTCAATTGATTGCTTTATCTCCTATTACAGATTGTATGTTTTTGCTTCTTTACATGTCTAGTAATTTTTGACTGGATGTCACACATTGTGATTTTATCTTTTGAGCGCTGGATAGCTTTGTATTCCTATAAATATTCTTAAGCATTGTTTGGGGACACAGTAAAGTTACTTGGAAATAGTTTGATCCTATCAGATGTTGCTTTTTAGACTTGTTAACGTGGGCCAAAAAAGTGCTCAGTCTAGGGTTAGTTATCCCACACTAAGGAGGCATGGACCTTCCATGTACTCAACCCAATGCTCCATGAATCTTGAGGTTTTCCAGTAGAGCTGGTAGGAGCAGGCAGTATTCCTGGCCTTGTGTGCGTAGCAGACACAGTTCTCTCTAATCCTTTTGGATGACTCTTTCTCTGGTCTCAGGTAATTTGCTTTCACTGGTCACTACTCAGTTGAATACTCAAGGGGGACATTTTGCATATCTCTAGAGTTCTCTCTCTGGGCAGCTGTCTCTCTGGTACTTTATCCTGTGATCTCTAGCAGCCTACGTCTCCCTGGACTCTCAGATACAGCTCCTCAACTCAGGGAGTCCACTAAACTCCTCTGAGAGAAGAGAAGGAAGAACATCCAAGAATATGGTGCAGGAGCAACTCGGCCACAATAGTCTCCACTGTCACTCTTTGCAGACCAGAAATGGTGCTAGAAGCAGGAAGCAGGCACCCAGGTCTAGACTCTTTTCGCCCTCATAGGCAGCAGCCCCTCCCCCAAAACCCTTAGAGGAGAAGAGCCTTTAACATACCCTGATGATATGGTAGCTAAGCCTACCCTCAGCCCTTCAAATTCATCTCACTCTGCCTGCAGGCACCATGGATGAGAGTAAAGGATCTAAACCAAATCCACACAAAAGTTAACTATTTTCAGCACATGTTCCTCATTCACATGCAACAAAATTGTAATGTTGCCTCCAAAATACACATGAGATATTTTAACAATCGATTAAGTACTGGATTTAAAATGAATTTTCACTTGAACATGACACCATCTTTAACTTAAGAAGGAACTGGGTGGTGGTTAAACCCTCAACAAAACAAGCAGCAAACAAACCCTGCTTATGGACTCAAACAAGAGACACCATCTGGTAACACAAAGACAGCCAAGCCTATAAAAATAAAACCACAAAAGTCAACACACACTTTAACTTATAAATGAAAAACTAATTTAATAAACTACGGCAAATATTTGGGAAAAGACCAAAGGCTATAAAAATATCCACATGGGGTGAACCAGTTGCAATTTGTGAATAAATAACAAAGCAAACAACCAGGGCTGCTCCAAGCTGATGGACAGCACTCAGTGAGGTGACTGGGCTGGTGACCAAAGCTAACAAACTGTGATACAAGGAAAAAGGGAGGGTGGGGTCAGGGGCTAATGCTGCCTGACAATTTACAACATCTGCACTGGCACTTAAAGTTTGATCCTCTGGAGATACAAAATTAATAGCAATTTGCACATATAATCTACTTTTAAAACACTCCTTTCTGGGACCTAGAAATGTCTGGTAAACACTAACTCATTCATCTTCACATAGCTATGGGAAGAAGGCACTCATTGCAATTCTGTACCTGTGCTGAAAGAATCAGCCAGAGTGGGGCTGGTTTTCCATATGATCCCAAAGAGCAACTCAATTCCCTGGACCTACCGCCCCCGGGGTCATGCTAAACAGGGGAATGGGCCCTAACTCCCTATTCTGTTGTCCTACCAACATTCGTATGGAGCACCATGGCAGTGGGGCTGCCCATGAAGAGGGCTGGTACACACACACGTGTACACACACACGTGTACACACACACACACACACACACACACACACACACACACACAGATCTATGGCACAATCAGCATCAACAAGGAGAGGCAGTCCCAGCAGCATCAATTACGCAATAGCCAGATCCTCAAGGAGTGACTTGGGAAAAGGCGGAGCATTGGCTCTGGTGGGCAGATTTAAAAATGGCAGCAACATATGTTCCCTGTGGGCCCAGGAAGCAGGACGCTGGCAAAGCAGCACTCCCGTCACAGGTCGCGAATCCTTCCCACCTGCTCTCCTACCCACGGCATCACTGACGGTAGCTCCTACCAAAAGCACTTCGACACAGACTGGAACGCACCTTGCCCCCTCCTAGAATGCGAGATCCATGTGAACTTCAGTTGCTGTCTAGGGCTTGAAACAATGGCTGAGAAAGGGGGCTTATGTCATCATATTGTTCCCAGTGACTTTTAGATGATTCACCACAACGTACATGGAAATAAATTGGGTATGGTTTCCTTCCAAAATGGGTGGGTGTGTAATCTGCATCAGGCCTTAATATAATGCTTTGTGGGAGTGTGCATGTGTGTATGTCACCTTCTCATGTAGCCTTCACAGCAATCCTGGGGGTAGATACCACTAGCCCCGTATTTTACACATAAGGTAAACATCGCTCAAGGTCACATGCCTAAGAAGTACAGGAAGCAGAGCCAGGTATGTCCTGGCTAAAGCCGATGCCCTTCCACTACCTACCATACACCCCCAGCTCAGTAAGAGATCCGCAAGGGCAATGCCCGGGGGATTTTCGTCTGCAGGCTTCTCTTAAGGGAAGGATTAACACTAACACCAGAAATTAATTTTGAGGGGCATTCAGAAAGCTGAAGGCATCACTAAAAGTAACCTATTACCTGAAAGCCTAACGTATTGTCTGGATTCAAAAGAAAACAAAACAAAGCAATTTCTCTCCTACCCTTCCCCACAAAGGTCCCCAGAACAGTGAGACTCTGTATGACCCAAAACCAGAAGTGGGAGTGTCGCTGGGGTAGGTTGGGAGGCTGAGCGGTGCAAAAGAGGAACCTTTAGGTATTCAGGGAGAAGAAAGTGTTTTGAGTTCACTCCAGCAAAAAAGCGATCCTTCCCCTTGAAAGACAATTAAAAATGCCCCGCACACTGCCAAGTAAACATGTTTGCCAAAAAACTGAAGGCGGCCTGGAGGTGTGAAGTCAGAGGGAATTCAGACAACAGGGGGTGCTGGGGAAAGGGGTGCCCTGGAGAGCCCTGTCCTGACTGAAGAGTTCAAGGTGCAAAGCTTCAAAAGCACAGTACTATTCCACATACAAAACAAAAGTGGTCTGTGAACAGTTGGCATTCCCCGGTTGGGGTGGGGAAGGTGGCAAACAGACATAGCCAGCACACAGTCAATAAATACCCTGCATATGAGAGACAGCCCACACAGACTGGACATAAATGTAGAGTGACCCTTGGGCATTCACAGAGGAAAGACCAAGACATGAGAAATTAGGTCTCCAATGAGGACATGCGGCATCTGAGGCAGAGATGTGGCACAAGACATGACGGATCACAGGTAGATTTCAGCAGGACTCTTGAAACTGTTCCTTCTGCATCCTGGCTGAGTGTCCCCACAGGGTCCTCTCTGAGGAGCTAGCAGGAGATATCAGTCCTATCTATAGAATCGTCACTTGCTAACATATTTAACAAAATTGATGGTTCCCTCCCAGAGTTAAGCTTCAGTCTTTGTCTGTGAATCTTCCTCAAGTCCGCTGTTTGAATGAACCCCTGCAGGTATTGCTAGGCACTCTCCTGCTTGGTGGATTCTAAGTCCATTAGATAAGATGGTGGTACCCCCAATATGCAGGCTCTTCTACAGAACAGTATCTGAACATTACGGACTTAAGAGTCAAAGAAATAAGCTATTCATTTTACTGAAACACCCAAATACATCATCTGAATTTTTATTACCAAAATCCTCCTAATAGTAACATTGACATAGGTAAACTAAATGCTCAAAGCATAAAAATAGTACCAAGGAACGTCTAGACTGACCACTTTTAAATTAGTCCCTTCTCTGACCTTTCTTCCTGCTTAAAACTTCCCTATTCCTGCCCGCCATGTCAGTGGCTGATGTTCTGGCTTTCTGAGTATCAGATATATCCCAAGATACAACTTATACAATAAAAACCAGATGCAGGGTAAAAGTGAAACCTTATAGCTGATCAGAGCATGAAATGGACTGACAAGCCACTCCAGTCACAGCACAGCCCCTGACAAAATTAAGTCTGGGTGTCAGGTCCGTCACCAGTGAAGAGATCAACACTCATGGAGCCATGCCCAGCCTCTGGAAAAACTGATGACGTCTTCAAATATTTTGGCAAAAATAAGCCTCTTCATGACAGTGCTGAGAAAATCAGCGTGAAGTGGAAGATGTTATCATGCCTTCAGCCAAGTCAGAAAAGTACGTGCTGAGTTATTTGATCTGTGCCTGGTTCTAAAAATTAGCATATAGGTGCCATTGAAACACAAACCCTGACAAATATAAAACAAAAGAAACTTACTTTCATAAGTTGTGTCAATTTTAAAGACAGAGCACCAAACAAACCTTTTAAAATACACGTATATAGCATAAAAAAAAATGTTAGCTCCCACTGGAACTGGAATCATGTTCAATTGCCTTTTTCTGGTCTCAGTTATTCTAAGGGAAGAGAAACACCTATAATGTGTCTACAGTCCAACAGCTAATAGGCAGCTAAGCCAGTTTCCCATCCTGGTTTTACCACTTGCAAGCCTGGTATGAGTCTCAGCATCAGCACTGACTGTTTACAGACATTACCAAGGCCCTGAGACTTGGAGTCTTATTTTCTCCTCTAAAAGTACGAAAACTGTACCCTGACCTCTCTCACAACTCTTAAAAGAAGACATTTGGGGTTTGGTCAACTCTTAAAAGACTATACCAAAGCAACACACTCTGCCATGCAGCTTTTTTTTTCCTGGGTTGTTTTTTTAACTAGCAAACCTCCCAATCACCAAAACTTTCCATTAATCAAATTAAATATGATTTAGGATACAATAGGGATGTCCACGCTTGGCCCACCATTAGAACCAGCCAAGGTGCTTATTAGGAATCTGTTTCCCTGGCCTCTTCCCCAGAGACTCTGATTCGGTCTGGGGCCTCAGAATCTGCATTTTTCAAAATTTTCAAGTGATCCCATTGCTCTAGAACAGATCCTCTCTTGACAGTTAACACGTGTTAAAGGTCCTGTTTTCAGTACTTGATAAATCCCAATCAAAGGAGTCAGGTGATGGAAGTGTCCTTATTTACAAGAAACAGGAAGTATCACCAAAATGCAATACGAAGTAACCTTCTTGAAGGTATATGCTAAGTCCCAAAAATGTACCCAGGCTGAGCTCTGACCTATTTACCTCTCCAGGTGTTTAGCAGATGTATCATGAACATTTATTAAAACTTCACAACAATGACAGTTCCCACCACGTTCAAGAACAGAAGATGCCAGCTCAACCTAAATTTTCTGACTGTGCTTTAGATGTGTGAGGCTCACAAACAAGAATAATTTCTTAATAACCTGTACCTAGAATTGAATTGTAGCTAGTTATATTTAGAGGGGCATGGACTTGTTATATAACTTCAGACAGGCAATTTGAACTTTCAATGCTTATTAAGCTGTGTAATGGATCCTAATTTAGCTGAGAACAATAAGAAACCACGATGGAATTCACAGAACTTGGGCAAGTCTTCATGGTGAACTTAAAATAGTTTTTGCTTTAGCAACTTACATTAAATCATTGTCCATGGATGTACTATTGTGCTGTTCAGGCCCCTAGCCAAAGGGGAAGAGATTATGTTCAATCAGCCAAATGGTAAGGCATCATCAAATACAGGTGAATTTCACTTATGTCACAAAGGTATGTTCCTGAAAAGGGAAGTGACATTAACAGGATGCTGGCCTTGTGCCAGTGATGCTGGGCACCTCCCCAGGACCTCAGGGCTCAGCCATGATCATCTCCCTGTGGCAAACTCTCACTCACCAACCATGCTCCCCACTTAGGGTCTTTCACTTCCTCTTCCTTCTTCCCCCAAACAACCCCATGGTTCACTCCCTGCCTCCTTCAGCTCTCTGGCTCAAATGTCACCTGACTTGAACAGAACAGCACACACAGCCCTCATCTCTGTCCCCTTAGTCTGTCTTACTTTTTTCCATGGCATTTACAACTTAGTATATGTTAATTGATCTAATTGTTTGTGCCTTCACCCACACACCAAATTTTCAGTTCTGTGAGAACAAGTGTCCTTAGTAAGTCACGCATAACACATGCAAGCATCCATATGTCACATAATGCTATACATAAATACTCTGTTTGTGTATACATAGATGGTTCTCTTGATCCATTGGGCCCTAGTGGTGCTAATTTAGAAGTACTGCTCAACTCAGTATATTTTTAATCAATATAAATTCATGAAGGGGTCAACTGATTTTCTCCACAACAAGGTGAGAACCCAGTTGCCTCTTACAAAATCTAAGGCATCTCTGACATACACAAAGAACGTGCCTGCAACCCTAGAGCATTGTGCCCCCTTCCCCAACTCTCTCTCTCCCCCCCCCTCTCTTTCTCTTTCTCTTTCTCTCTCCTGCAGGGGATCATCCACCCAGCACTGACTTGAGACCCAGAAATCTCAGACAACAGGATGAAATCATGATGCTGAAGACAAGTTTCAGGGGAGGAGAGAAGAAACATGTCTCCCTACCTCTCTACCTGCCACTGACACTGGGCACTCTTAGAGAAAACCTAATTATTAAGAGACGTCACTATAACTGGCCTGGAAAACAGAACCTCAGCTGTCTTGTTCATTTGAAACAAAAAGAGCAGACAGATCAGGGGTTACTGGAAGTGAGATTGAAGCATAATTGAAATAGACTCTGGAGCAATTAATTTTTCTGTCAAAAAATTAAATCATTTCTCTTTTACCCAAATCGCAGATCCACTGACAGAATACCACATCAGTGGAATTTCAACTAAAAAAATATAAAGCCTGAGAAAACTCAGAAAAGTCAGGTTCAGCGTTTTGCAAGAACCTTTATTTCAAAGAACAGGCTAGCTAATCAGCGAGTGCCACACGAAGGGAATCTGCTGCTGCTTCCATCTAAAGATCTTTGAGCTACTTTTGAGATTCGGCTTTGAGTGCTCCCAGCTCTGACCACTTGCTCAGAAGTATTGCCACCGCCTTGTTCTGCTCAAATAAAGCAAAGGTTTAGCACAAAGCTACCCGGTAACAGGCATCTCTAAAGTTAGATACCACCACAGGCTTCTGTGTTGTTCTGGTGTCACTTCCTGACCTTCCTATTTTTATGAGACAGGGCTTATAACAAAAATCGGCTGGAAAAGTACATTGCACAGTAAAAATAATTAGAAAGACAGGATTCCAGTTTCATAAAATGACTTAATTGTTCTGTCACCTCTACCACTTGCCACCTAACATCAGTCCCCAACATAACATACTCAAATGTTTGTCAGTTCCTTCTCTCTGTGGTCACTAGAATTAAAAAAGCTGGACTTCTGAAAGAAAGATAAAGGGAAAAATTAACCTATAAATTCTAAAAGTAATTTGGTCTCAGGACCCTTTTATACTCTTAAAAAATGAGAACTCAGAATTTTGGTTTATGTGGGTTCTCTCTACAGACATTTGCCATTACTAGAAATTAAAATTGAGGTACTTAAAATATTTTTGCATTTAAAACAATAACAAATCCATTGTATGTTAAAATAAGCGAAACTTTTATGAAAGTTAACTGTTTTCTGAAACAAAAATATTAATGAGAAGAGTGGTGCTGTTTTACAATTTTGCAAATCTCTTTGGTGCCTGATTTAGAGGTCAGCTGAACTCATATCTGCTTCTGTATTCAACCTGTTGCAACACTGTTTTAGTTGAAGTATATGAATAAAATCCAGCCTCACACAAAGAGTTACTGAAAAAGAGAGAATGTTTTAATAGCTTTTTTAGATAATTGTGAATATTCTTCTTTGACACTATGGCAAAACTCAAAAAGTAGTTTCTTAAAAGTTAGTTGCAATATGGAATCCAAAACCACAATCAATGAACTTTTCATACTCTGTTACATTAAATCCATTTGTCTAGTCCAGGGGTCGGCACACTACAGCTCGCGAGCCACATGCGGCTCTTTGGGTACATACATGTGGCTCTGAAGTAAAATTGAAAATGAAAATAAAACTATCATAGTTTCATTTATAAAAATTTTAAAGGATGTTATTCCTATAATAGTGATTTCATTTGTTTTATGGCTCTTGAATGATTTTTAAATTGTTGAGGAGGGACAGGATTGGCTCTTCCATCTCAAAAACTTGCCTACCCCTGGGCTAGTCCATCTTTTGCTTTCAATGGATCCATGAGTCATTTTGTAACACCTTGTATTGGTCATTTTAAAAATATGGGTTCGTTAAGTTATACCGATCTTCCAAACACTGACATATTTTACTACATAATATTAAAACACCACAATTGTTAATTAATACCAACAACAAACTCATTAGAAAAGTTTTTTATAAGTATTGGAAGCTTATAAGCTCATAATGGTGGACATAAGTTTTCCCAAAATTCTAATTATGGACTGGAGGGTCCAATTCTATCATTGGCATCAAATAGTCACACTTGTTTTCCTTGAAATAACAGGCTCACTTCATTCATTTTTAAGAAAATACCTAAGTCCCAAGTCTCCATAACTATAGTTTGTCGCTCTTTCAAGTAAAAATGTTGTCCCGTGGAAAAAAAAAAGGCTAGCTCAGCTAATGACTCAATCATACAACTGGTTTTCCTTGAGACATATTTCAGCATATGTAAGTGTTTTATGGATAGCTCCCATTCTAATATTATAAAGATACATCATCAAGGGTTGAGCTTAACAACATTAATAATGTTTACTGCTTCTTCAAAGATATTAAGTGAAACTGTTTTTTTTTTCTTGCAATTGTATTCGCAATGAAGACTACATGTCTATACTAATGACTGTACACTTTGGTGTCTTGATTGGTTCTAGGGAGCCAAAAGTTTTACCCACCATTTCTTTTGCACAACTAGAGAAAATATCAACACGTTAAAAAAAGGCAAATAACAACTTAGTATTATAAGGAAAATGGTGTTGAACTACAGACCTCTTGAAAATATCTCTAGAACCCCAAGAGGTCTGCAGGGTCACATTTGAAGAAACAATTAAGAAATTCTGAGCCACCACTTAAGAGTTTTTCATCAATAGTCAGCGAAAGTAAGAGAAGTAGCGAGGATGAAGAAAATGATAGTTGGAGTATAACTAGGCATAGCTATCATACCCTAAGTTAAACTCATTTATTTAAATTTTAATTCCTCCCAAGCTCTAGCTGAAGGTCTGCAATAAGAAAACCTACTGATGAGTGCTGTAAAGCTTGAGCAAATCTCAAGCTAACTCTTCCCAGAGCTCTCTTATCCATGCCTGATACCTGAGAAGGTGGCACCTTTCCCATGTGAATGTTAATCTTTAGGTTTAAGAAGGAAGGAACCAAGGGAAGCCTTGCAAAAAGGCATATACAAACGACAATAAAACTCCTAGAAGGGGGGCACTATACCACCTAGAAGGCAGTTTTCTTTCAAAGTAGAATGAAAAGACAACACAGAAATGCTTCCCCAAATAGCTGGATGGCCTAGAAATATCTTGCACCTCAGCATCCCAATCTGAGCTTGTGTCTAGGCTCTGGCACCTACTACCCAGGAGGCCACAGCAAATCAGTGTCTGAGCTGCATTCACCATTTACATACCGAGCATCACATCAGCCTCAGAAGTTTGTTGTGGAGAGCAAATGCATTCATATATGTGATGCCATGAATATATAGAGGTAATCCATTACCAGTGCAAGACGACATCCTGCTACCAGAAAGAGTGTAAAACAAGGACTGCTATTGCCATTTGCTAAATTACAGGCCAAGCACAGTCTCGGGTCCTCAGAAGGCATTCAATAAATGTGCTGGCTGTTACTGAGAAGAGGAGCACGCCAACTATGACAACGGGACAACTAGCTTCAATCCTTTAAAAATATCATCTTTTCTTTTTCCAGTTCCCCTCCTTTTCCCATTCCCTTAATGACTTTCTCTCCTGCCCTGTCTTCAACCTGGCAATCCTTTCCAACACTAGCCACAGAACTGCTTGGACCAACAGGAAACCTGAAGGGATCACTCGTTCCCCGGGCTGAATACACAAAAACAAGGTTAAAAAGAAAAAAGAAAAAAAAAAGCCAAATTAAAAAAAAAAAATTTAACAAGCTGTCACCAGGCTTGAAACATGAGAAAAGGAATACTGAAAATCAACTGCCATCAGAGACTGGTTTTTTTCCCCTTTCAAAATGACACGCACTGTGAGTGTCAGATATTGTGAGAAACTGTGGGTTTCAACGTTCAAGCAATAACACATATTTCATCTGCCTTGGTGCGTATGCACAATGATTTAGCAGAGAACATAATTATCTGTAAACCAGTGGCGTGACACAGGAAATGTGAGCTAAAAATGAGGTAATGGTACCAAAAACAAACAAAAATTGATGAGACTCTTACTCTATGCCATAAAGCACTGCTTTGGTAGAAAGAATAAGCCAATACCAAAATTCAAGTGCTTTCCATATTCTCCTCTGGGGAAACATGTATGTGCTCCAATTAATGTAACAAGTTTCTGGAAGAAGGGTGGGGGTGGGGGTTGATCCAAACGTTTAGCAAAGTTTTCTAGACAAGCTTCAAATCCACAATTGATAGATGCTTTGTCACAATGTGTTGTTTGTGTTTTAAGAAGTGACTTCCCCCAACCCCCCAAAAAACTGCTATGGAATACATTCGAGTTTGCCTTGGGAACTCTAGGGAAAAAAACATGTGCACACGGAATTTCTGCCTTATTATAATGTCTTCATAAAGATAATTCTACCATGAATTATTTTGATATACTTTATTCTTTCAGAAGACTATCTTAAAGTTAAACTTTGCAAGTGCAAAATGTTATGTAATTGTTAGTAGGAGATGATTACTTGTCACTCATTGTAAGTGTGAACTTTTTGATGGAACGAAGCGAATTATCTTACTCATCTCTTCCTACCTGCAGTTTTAGACTCACAGCCAAGAATTTACTTAGAACTGCTTAAAGATCTTTCTGACGTACTTTAGTCATTTAAAATCTTTAACTTGCCTCTTCATAATACTTAAAAATTGGGCATTAAGGATAAAATATACACAGACAAAAAAACACCACCTTTAAATTATAAATGAGGCTAAGTAACATGCGTTCAAAGTTAAAGCATCATTTTGGTGTCACAGAGGCAACCCAGATTCTGGGGGGGGGGGTTTGTCTAGGAAATACATATTTTGTAAATGTATGATCTAATTTTAATTTTAACTTCTTAGTGAAGACCATTTCCAACACATGCAAACGTAAACAGAATAATACAATAAACCCACATGTATCCATCACCCAGATTCAACAGTCAACTCACAGCTAATCTGGTTTAATCTGTACCCCATCCCTCCTCTCATCTCTGGACTATTCCAAAGTAAATCTCAAATATCATATAATTTCATCAGTATATATATTTCAAAATGAACCTTTAATAGATGTTGTTTTTGTTTTAAACAACGACAGCACCACAATCACACTTACATAACATTAGTAGTTCCTTCACAGCATATGTATCCAGTCCCTGTTTCCATTTCCTCAATGTGTCCCCTGGGAGTAATTGCTTGTTTTACAATTTGTGTTTGAGTTGGGATGAAACATGGTTCACATATTGAAACCGGCTAGGATGTCTCTCTTTTATTATTTTGGTTTTCCCTCCTTCTCTACACTTTTTTCTTCCAATTCTTGGTCAAAGAAACCAAGTCTCTTGTCACGTAAAATTGTCCCCCAGTCTGGATTTTGCCGATTACATCCCATGGTGTCATTTCAAATGTTCCTCTGTCCTCTGTATTTCCTCTAAACTGGTGGTTAGATCTAGAAGCCTGACCAAATTTGGGTTCAATCTTTTGGCAAGACTATCTCACAGATGCTGTGGCGTGCTTTCATTAGGAGGCACATGATGTCTGGCTTTCTCTTTGTAGCCTAACCAGGTACCCTGCCTAAATCCAGGCAAACTTCATGTATGCAAACGACCTTCTCTTCACGTTAAAATCTTACATGCTATTTCTTAATAGCATAACAACATAACAAAATATTTTTAAATTTGTTCTCACATAAGAGAACATCACAACTTAAATTTATTTTCTTTCTGGTGTTTCTCTTCCTATTTATAGCAGTTATAAATTTAGTTTGATGCATTTCCATCAGTTTCACTTATTTCAACCTTTTTTTTTTTTTTTTTTTGCCACTCTGCTCTTCCTGGGAAAAACTAGTCCAACAGAGTGACAATCATAAGCGGGGCCAGCTTCTGACATGCTGGCAGCATCTAGAGGTTGCATTAAAATTCAGCTCTGTTTCATCGCCATAGTAAATCTCAGCCTGATTAGGTTACAGCTCCAGTTGCTAGCTCCAGAAAGGCTTAGCCAGAATGAAATACACAGTGACATGTGACACTTTTTCAAAATAATAAATCACTTCAACGGTGTCTACTGCAGCAGCAGTGCTTAGGGGAAATCTGCACCCAATCAAGAGTGATAACACCTTTCTCAAGATGAACAGAGGTATTGGGTTTCTGATCCAGTTGATAACGTTATGCCTTCAGCTCTGAGAGAGACTTCCACAAACAGTTTTTCTTGTTCTTTCTTAATTCAATCAAGAGCCCTCCCTGTAGGTTTTTGAGCAGGTTCGTCTGTTCTTCTAACACAAGTATTAAGCATAAACCGGCACACAGCACACTGTACCATCCAACTGTGAAGCTACTATGGTTAACACTAATTCAAACATCACTTTTCAAAGCCTTTTATGTTCTGTTCTTCAAACTTCATTATAAAACATTTTGATGCCTATTTGGCAGATGTTATATGATCTGGTGAAACAGTCCCTGGCATACAGTAAGCACTCAAATGTTATTGAGTAGCGAATATATTAACAAAACGGGTGCTCATTAAGTAAACCTTCAACATAGTTTGCGTGAGTTTGACAATTTATAATCTATGAGCCAGAGTCCTTAAATGCTGGTGTTTTACACAGTTCTGCTGTTGGTCAGTCCTGGTTTTCTCTCTGAATCCTCACTGGGCACCTTCATCCACATGCCTGTTTCCCACTGGCACCTAGAGTGCTATCTCGGGCCCAGATCCCTGCCAAACTCCAGGCTCTTACTGCCAATTCCTCCTAGACATGTCCACTTGGATTTCCACAAGCACCTCAAACTCCACTTGTTCAAAGCTGAATTCATCATCTTCCATCCCTATGTTCCTACCTTGGCAAATGGCTCCACAGAATCATCTGAGACTCATCTTCTCCCTCCCTAACACCCAATGAATTGGTAATTCCTGTTGGTTTCACTACCTACGTATCTCTCATAGCTGTCCCCTCCTCTCCATCCAACCCCTCAGATTCTAACTTAACTCAGGCTCTACTAATCTCTCCCTTAGACAACTTTTACAGTCTCTTAATGGCTCCCCACACCCCTGTGCCCTCTTTTGCTCTAACACCCCCCACCCCCAGCCCCTTGAACCCACTGCTACCAAATCAGATCTTGTTTTTCTGCTTAAAACCCTTCACTGGCACCCCATCACCTCTACTACCCTTAAAGTAGTGCGCTCATGCAATTTACCATCTAAGCTGGGACCCTTCTGAGAGAGAAATGTAGCATGATTAATAGTTACACGGGTATAGCAGACAAACAGGCCCACCGGGCAAACCTTCACATAAGACCCTCCCACGTCTCTGGCTCCATCTCCCACTGCATTTCCCCACCTTCGGCACCTCCCCACTAAATTCAGTTTCTGGAAACTGTCACTGCTCTCTTACCTCTGGGCCTTTGTACAAACTGTCTTCCCCTCCTGGCACATTTCTATTTATCATTCAGGCTTGCTTTAAACTGCACCCTCCCCTGTGAAACTTCCTCTAAAATCTTCTGGCTGGTCTGATTACATATCCCCGTGGGCCAATGCCATGCCTTGGGTTTATTCCTGCAGTGGGACCTGGGCCCCTGCCTTGCACACTGCTCCCCCGATGAGCTCCATTATCTCTGCAACATCTATGATGACTCAAAGGTCTGCACCCAGCAGGCATTTCTTATGTCATTTCTCTGTCATGTCTTACATTTAATGAAATATTTCTGCCTTCTTAGCTTCTATGTCAGCATAATTAATGAACGGTAAGAAAATGAGACAGGATGAAATAAGCAGTCGTCAGTAACTCCTAATACCAGTCCTGTACATCACAGCCCACAGCCCATTTAAGCAATTTCTTTTTAAAGGAGAGCTTTGAGGTTTTAGAATTTGATCTAAGGGCAGAACTCCTACAGGAGGCCATGAAAGGAAAACAGGCATGGAGATAAGCAAGCATTATACTAGTAATTGTCCACTGAATGCTTCCGGCATCTAGTATAAAATAAAGCCAGTGCCAAAATAAAATGAAACAAGCCTGCTGAGCATACATGGCGTCCCAGGCAGGGGTCAGGAGAATGACAGGAGTCTTGCCGCCACGGCAATAGGTACATGGAGATGAGAATCCCACTAGCATGCCTTCACACTGCCCTCCACAGTTTTCAAAGCACTTTCCTATGCATTACATCATCTGACCTTGGCAACAGTCCTGCAAGATAGATTAGATGCACCCTGAGGCTCAACCAACATTTCGTGAGCTTTGACAATCCCTCCAGGATCTCAGGCACCCCTACTGTATCCTGAAACACACGAAGCAAGCCTGACCCCATACTGCTGCTGCTTCTTCTTTTTTTAAAAGATTTTATTGGGGAATTGGGGAAGGGGAACAGTGTGTTGGGGAATTGGGGGAGGGGAACAGCCAAGTTGTTGTCCTTCAGTCTTAGTTGTGGAGGGCAAAGCTAGCTCAGCTCCAAGTCCAGTCACCATCTGGCTGTCCATTGGCAGCTCACAGCCGCTCAGCTGGGGCATAGGGTCACTGGCCCATGTGGGAACCAAACTGGTGACCCTGTTGCTCAGAGCTCGTGCCCTCAACTAACTGAGCTACTTGGCCGGCCCAAATACTGCTTCTTTATATAAAGCCCTTCAGCATCCAAAACAAGAATTAGAGTTCTAAATATTCTATCAGCCACCCTGTCACTTTATGGCCAGGAATAATCTAGAATGGCTGACAGGGTGAAGCCAAGCCAGGGACATCCTGCAGTGCCAGGCCCAGGCTGCTGCCACGGCTGCAGAAGGCACGTTGGGGAGGGGGTGGCGGAGGCTGCATTCCCTATTCCTATAACACACAGAGAGAGGAAGCCGTCACACCCTTTGTATCTGACAAGGGAGCTGCATTCTCAGGTAGCAGCAACGTGCAAGCTCAAGCTGAGCCCAGCCTAGGAGCCGCACTGACAAGACAACGCTCCCACAGATACAGAGAACAGAGCTGAGGTTCTAAAATATATTCCACACAGAGATGTCATAGCTCCTGAAATTTCAACACTAAAAACTTATAGGTAATACAGCTCTTTCAGCATCTTTTAAAATCTGCAGACACACCTAAGAAGGGTAGACTACTAAGATATCAATCACTATCACTTTAGTGGGAATTAGTCCATGAATTCACTATCTTTCTTATTAGCAACCATTCCTGGAGACAGGAGATCACTGCGTATCCTACTAGAGTAAGAGGCAATTGAAGGCAGAGAGCAGGAAGGACTGGCTTAAATTACCAAAGATGAACTTGGCCTGCCTTGCAATTTTATCCAGTCACCTCCGAAAGAAACACCATTTCAGTGAGCTGGTAAGAACTCACCCCCTAATAAGATTTGACATTCTTTTGTCTCTTATCACTAAGACTAATACTGATACAATGAGAATATCCAGGAGTATCCCAGTGCCAGTGTTCTGATGTTTCTAGTGTACAACTAAGGAAGAGAGAAACTAAATAAAACATAGTTCTGGAAAACTGGGGTAACTCTAAAATACAAGTTATGTAATGACTGTGGCACAACCAGATCTGGTCTAAAGGGCATGGCCTTACTCTGTAGATCCCTTGCAACTTAATGCAGAAAGATACTTTAGCACACTCAGAACCTCACCCACTCCTCACTCTTGTCTCATTTCTCACTGCTGGGTTTGTCTATACCATGCTTGTATACAGAATGCTCCAGTGCTGAGAGAATGTTCTAGTAACAGTGCCCTGTAATGCTACATTACATTTTATTAAACTCAGGTATGAGCAGACTCATTTTTCTCACAAATCTGGTTAAGTACAAGATACCAAGCAAAACAAAAAGACCTGTGAACAGACAGACAGAGGACCCCCAAACTGCATCTGGACAGTTTTCATGTTCAAGTATCCCAGATTTCTGCTAATTTCAATATCAGAGCAAAAAAGATAAGATGCAACAATTAAGACAACAGATTGAAAAACATTAAAACAGTTCACCTACATGAATAAGAACTGTTGGCTGAGAAGAGAGAAAACCATTTCTCAAAGGAGCCACCAGTTGCAAAATGTTAACACCAAACAGACAAGCCATTAAGTCACATGTTTAAAAACCTTCACAAAGATTTTAGTAATGGTGGAGTAGCGTATAATGCACTAACTCTTCAACAACAATAACAACAAAACAATTAAAATCTCTAGAAATTATATGTTAAAACATTTCATTGAAAACACTGGAGAGCAACTCCAAAAAAAGGCAGAAATTGGAGAGAATTTAACACTTGAAAGAAGGGAATTTGCATTGGGCAAGATATGGATATTGACAGTATTATGCTAAGCGCAACACATCAGACAGAAAAGGATAAGAACTGAATGATTTTACTCATATGTGGGGTAAAAAGCAACAAAAAACAAACAAAAACAAACTCATAGATACAGGCAGTAGAATGGTTGTTACTAGAGGGGAAAGTGGGAGTGAGGGGAACAAAGAAGATAAAAGGGGTCAAGTACAAGGTGGCTAAAGGAGACTATTAATGTAGTGCACCTGAAATTTATGTTATTAACCAGTGTTACCCCAATGAGTTTAGTTTTTGTAAAAAGATCCACTTTTTAATTATACTTCCCATTCCATGGTATTTTATATTAGTTCAGGTATACAGGTCAGACATTTATATAACTTATGAAATGATCCCCCAATAAGTCTAGTACCCACCTGGCACTATACATGGTTATTACAATATTATTGACTGTATTTGCTACGCTTTACTTTACATCCTCGTGTCTATTTTGTAACTGCCAATTTGTACTTTTTTATCTCTTCACCTTTTTCACCCAGCCCTCTAACCCCCCATTCCCAAATGGTAACCATCAGTTTGTTCTCTGTATCTATGTGTCTGTTTCTCTTTGGGGTTTTGTTACTGTTATTGTTGTTGTTTATTTTGTTCTTCAGATTCCACATGTGAGATCATATGGTATCTGTCTCTCTGACTAATTTCACTTAGCATAATACCCTCTAGGTCCATCCATGTTGTTACAAATGGTAAGATTTCATATATTTTTTTATGGCTGAGTAATATTCTATTGTATATATGGACCACATCTTTATCCAATCTTTTTTTTTTTTTTTAAATATCCCAGGACACCTCTATGAGTTCATGCTATAGCATCCTTGGGTTTCAGGCGCAATATTTTTGTTTGTTTGTTTGTTTTTTAAGATTTTATTGGGGAATTGGGGGAGGGAACAGCATTGGGGTATCAGGGAGTCAGGGAAGGGGAACAGACAAGTTGCTGTCCTTTTGTTCTTTAGTCTAGTTGTGGAAGACGTCGCTTCACTGGCCCATGTTGGTATTATCATTGCGTTCTTCCTGGCTGAGGCAGATCAGTCGCCGGCTTCTGGACGGCCGCTCACAGCAGCTCATGCCAGCTCACACCAGCTGCCAGTCACTCATGCTGGCTGCCAGCCATTCATGGTAGCTTACGGCAGCCCACTGCAGCCCCACTGCAGCCTACGCCGTCGCCAGCAACTCACGGCAGCCCAGCTCCAGGTCGAGCTGTTGTTCACTATCTTAGCTGTAGAGGGCAGTGTCACTGGCCCTCATACGTGGTGTCCAAACCGGCAGCCCTGCTGTCAGAGCTGGCGTCCCAAGCCAACTCTTAACCAACAAGCCACTCGGCTGGCCGTCTAGCCAATCTTCTACTGATGGGCATTTAGGTTGCTTCCATACCTTGGCTATTGTAAATAGTGCTGCTGGGAACATAGGGGTGCATACATCTTTTAGAATTAGTGTTTTGGATTTCTATGAATAAATATCTAGAAGTGGAATTGCTGGGTTATAAAGTAATTTTATTTTTAATTTTTTGAGGAATCTCCAAACTTTTTTCCCATAGTGACGGCACCAATTTGCAATGCCACCAACATTGCGCAAGGGTTCCATTTTCTCCATGTTCCTCACCAACACTTGTTTTTTGATTTATTGATGATAGCCATTCTGACAGGTGTGAGGTGATATTTCATTATGGTTTTAATTTGCATTTCTCTGGTGATTAGTGGTGTTGAGCACCTTTTCATATGTTTTTTGGCCATCTGTATGTTTTCTTTGAAGAAATTTCTATTCAGGTCCTCTGCCCATTTTTTAACTGGACTGTTGACTTTTTTTGGATTGAGTTGCATGAGTTCTTTATAAATTTTGGATATTAAACCCTTATCAGATGTATCATTGGCAAACATCTTCTCCCATTCAGTAGGATGTCTTTCCGTTTTGTTGTTGGTTTCCTTCACTGTGCAAAAACTTTATAGTTTGATGTAATCCCATTCATTTATTTTTTCTGTTTCCCTTGTTTGAGATATATCAGAAAAAATATTACTGAAAGCAATGTCAGAGTTTACTGCCTATGTTTTCTTCTAGGAGTTTATGGTTTCAGGTCTTCTGTTAAGTCTTTAATCCATTTGAGTTTATTCTTGTATATAGTGTGAGGAGGTGGTCCACTTTCATTTTTTACATGTATCTATCTAGTTTTCCCAGACCATTTATTGAATAGACTGTCTTTACCCCTAAAAAAAATTGTATACTTCGGCCGAGTGGCGCGATGGTTAAGAACTGGCTTGGGATGCCAGAGGGCCCCGGTTCGGATCCCATATATGAGGGCCAGTGACACTGCCCTCTACAGCTAAGATGCTGAACAACAGCTCAACCTGGAGCTGGGCTGCCGTGAGTCGCCGTCGACAGCGTAGGCTGCAGCCCCTGTGGCAGTGGGTTGCCATGGGCTACCGTGTGTAGCCAGCAGCCAGTGTGAGTGGCCAGCAGCCGCAGTGAGCGGCCGTCCAGAAGCCGGCGACTGATCTGCCTCGCCCGGGAAGAGCGCAATGATGGTGCCAACTTGGGCCAGTGAAGCAACGTCCTCCACAACTAGACTGAAGAACAAAAGGACAGCAACTTGTCTGTTCCCCTTCCCCCAATTCCCCAGCACTGTTCCCATCCCCCCAATTCCCCAATAAAAATCTTAAAAAAAAATTGTATACTTTTGCCTCCTTTGTCATAGATTAAATGACCATAGAAGCGTGGGTTTATTTCTAGGCTCTCTAGTCTATTCCATTCCTCTGTGTGCCTGCTTTTATGCCAGTATGATGCCGTTTTGATTACTAAAGTCTTATATAGTTTGATATTAGGTAGCATGATACCTCCAACTTTGTTCTTCTTTCTCAAGATTGTGTTGGCTATTCAGGGGCTTTTATGGTTCCATATACTCGTAAGTGTTAGGATTATTTGTTCTAGTTCTGTGAAAAATGCCATTCATATTTTGATAGGGATTGCACTGAACCTATAGATTGCTTTGAGTAGTATGGACATGGTAACTATGTTAATTCATTTTATCCATGAGTACCGTATATACTTCCATTTATTTGTATCTTATCCGATTTCTTTCTTCAATATCTTATAATTTTTAGAGTACAGGTCTTTTACTTTCTTGGTTAAATTTATTCTTTGGTATTTTTTTGATGCAATTGTAAATGGGTTTTCTTAAATTTCTCTTTCTGAGAGTTCATTACTTATATATGAAAATGCAACCAATTTCTGAATATTAATTTTGTATCCCACTGATTTACTAAATTCATTTATCAGTTCTAACAGCTTTTTAGTGGAATCTTTAGGGTTCTATAAATATAGTATGCAAATAATGACAGTTTTACTTCTTCCTTTCCAATTTAGATGCCTTTTATTTATTATTCTTGTCTGATTGTTGTGGCAGCAACTTCCAATACTATGTTGAATAAAAGTGGTAAAAGTGGACATCCTTGTCTTGTTCCAGATCTTAAGCAAAATGTTTTTAGCTTTTTCCTATTGAGTATGATGTTAGCTGTGGGTTTGTTATATATGGCCTTTATTATGTTGAGGTATGTTCCCTGTATTCCCACTTTGCTGAAAGTTTTATCATAAATGGATGCTGGATTGTGTCAAACACTTTTCCTGCATCTATTGATATGATCATATGGTTTTTATCTTTTTATTTTGTTTATGTGGTATATCACATTAATTGATTTGTATAAACCTTGAATCCCAGGAATAAATCCCACTTGATTATGCCATATGATTTTTAATGTATTGCTGAATTTGGTTTGCTAATATTTTGTTGAGGATTTTTGCATATATATTCATCAGGGATATCATCCTATAATTCTCTTTTTCTTGTTATGTCTTTGTTTGATTGTGGAATCAGGGTAATGGTGGCCTCATAGAATGAGATTGGGAGCCTTTCCTCCACTTGAATTTTTTGGAATAGTTTGAGAAGAACAGGTGTTAATTCTTCTTTGGATGTTTGGTAAAATTCACCTGTGAAACCAACTGGCCCAGGACTTTTGTTTATTTGGAGCTTTTTTAAATTACTAATTTGATTACTAGTAATTGGTCAGTTCTGAGTTTCTGTTTCTTCTTGATTCAGTCTTGAAAGATTATGTTTCTAGGAATTTATTCATTTCTTCCAGATTGTCCAATTTGTTGGTGTAAAATTGCTCATAGTATTTTCTTATAAATTTTTGTATTTCTGCGGTGTCCATTGTCACTTCTCTTTCATTTCTGATTTTATTTATTTGGGTCCTTTTTTTTTTTTCTTTATGAGTCTGGTTAAAGTCTTATAAATTTTGTTTATCTTTGCAAAGAATCAGCTCTTGGTCATTGATCTTTTGTACTGGTTTTTTAAATGTTTTTTGGGGTTTTTTTAGATTCTATTTTATTTATTCCCATTCTGATCTTTATTATTTCCTTCCTTCTAATCACTTTGAGCTTTGTTTGCTGTTCTTGTTCTAGTTATTTTAAGTATAAAGTAAGGTTGTTTGAGGTTTTTCTTGTTTCTTGAGGTAGGCCTGTATTGCTATGAATTTTCCTCTTAGGGCTGCTTTTCTTGTATCTCATAGATTTGGGGTTGTTGTGTTTTCATTTTCATTTGTCTCAGGACATTTTTTTATTTCTTCCTTGATCTCACTGTTAACTTATTCATTGTTTAGTAGCATGTTATTTAGCCTCCATGTGTCTGTATGTTTTTCAGGGGGTTCTTTTTCTTTTCTGTTTTCTTTTCTTTTTTTCTGTAATTGATTTCTAGTATCATACCATTGTGGTTGAAGATGCTTGATAGGATTTCAATCTTCTTGAATTTACTGAGACTTGTTTTGTGGCCTAACATGTGGTCGATCTTAGAAAATATGCCATGTACACTTGAAAAGAATGTATATTCTGCTGCTTTTGGGTGGAAGGCTCTAAAAATATTAAATCTATCTGGTCTCATGTGTCATGTTTGCTTGTTGATTTTCTGTCTGGAATATCACAGATCTATCCTTTGGTGTCAATGTGGTGTCAAAGTCCCATACTATGACTGTGTTACTGTTGATCTCTTCTTTTATGTCATTCTATATTTGCTTTATATATTTAGGTGCTCCTATGTTGGGTGCATAGATGTTTACCAGGGTTATATCCTCTTGTTGGATTGATCCCTTTATTATTATGCAATGTCCTTCTTTGTCTCCTATTATAATCTTTGTTTTAAATTGTATTTTGTTTGGTTTAAGTAGTGCCACCCCAGCTCTTTTTGTTTGTTTGTTTCCACCTGCATGAAATATCTCTTTCCATCCCTTTACTTTCAGTCTACATGTGTCTTTCAATCTGAACTGGGTCTCTTGTAGACAGCATATGTACGGATCTTCTTTACTTATCCATTCAGCTATTTTATGTCTTTTGATTAGAGCATTCAATCCATTTACATTTAAAGTGATTACTGATAAGTATATAGTTATGGCCATTTTATTGTTCATATTTTTCTTCTTCTTAAAGAAGTCCCTTGAACATTTCTTGTAATACTGGTTTGGTGGTGATGAACTCCTTTAGCTTTTTGTTATCTTTATCTCTCCTTCCATTTTAAATGATAGCTTTGCTGGGTAGAGTAATCTTGGTTATAGGGCCTTGCTTTTTATCACTTTGAACATTTCATACCACTCCCTTCTGGCCTGCAAAATTTCAGTTGAGAAATCAGCTGATAGTCTTATGGGAGCTCCTTTGTAAGTAACTAGTTGTCTTTCTCTTGGTGCTTTGTCTTTAACCTTTGCCATTTTAATTATGTGTCTCTGTGTGGGCCTGTTTTGGTTCACCTTGTTTGGGACTCTCTGGACTTATATATCTATTTCTTTCACCAGGTTAGGGAAGTTTTTAGTCATTTCTTCAAATAGGTTTTTGATCCCTTGTTCCCTCTCTTCTCCTTCTGGTACTTCTTGGATGTGAACATTGTTATGCTTGATGTTGTCCCAGAGGTCCCTTAAACTATCTTCTTTTTTCTTATTCTTTCTTCTTTTTGTTGTTCCAATTGGGTGTTTTCTGCTATCTTATCTTCCAAGTCACTGATTCGATCCTCTGCTTCATCTAATCTGCTGTTGATTCCTTCTAGTATATTCTTCATTTCAGTTACTGTATTCATTTCTGACTTTTTTTTTAATGAAGTCTATGTACTTCTTTATGCTTACTGTCTCTTTGTTGAAGTTCTCACTAAGTTCCTTGAGCATCTTTACAATCAGTGTTTTGAACTCTGTCTCTGGTAGGTTGCTTGCTTCCATTTCATTTAGTTCTTTTTCAGGAGTTTTCTCCTGTTCTCTTATTTGAGACATGTTTCTTAGTTTCCTCATTTTGGCTGCCTCTCTGTGTTCATTCCTATGTATTAGGTAGATCGCCTATGTCTCTCAGTCTTCACTGGGTTAGGTGTCCTGTATGTCCCAGTAGCACAATCTCCCTGATCACCTGTGCTGTGTGCATGAGGCGTGTCCCTTGTATTGCTTGTGTGTGCCCTCCTGTTGTAGTTGAGCCTTGATCGCTTTTGGCATGTCAGTGGGTGGAATTGACTCCTAGGCTGACTGACTGTGAGGATTGGCCACACCCACTGCATTTGAGTTGTTCTGTGGGGGCTAACCCCTAGAGGAGGATTTGCCCCAGTGGGCTCCTGTGCCTACTGAGACCACCCTTCAGGTGTGCAGCTTATGGGGCTAACTGGGTGGTACTCTGCTATAGTCTGAAGCCAACCTTTGGATATGCTGTTTCTAGGGCCTCTTGTGAAGGGCTGCCATGCAGGCCAAGGTCAGCTGCTGCCTGTGACCACCCCAGGGCTACCTAGTAGGAACTACAAAGCTATCCGAGGCTGGTAGCTGCCTGTGCTGGACGTGGAGGCACATGGGGGTGGCCAGGGTGAGAACCAAGGCCAGCTGCCACCAATATCAGGCCCTGGGCAGCTTAGCAAAAAGCCCAGGGCACCCTGAGGCCTGACACTACCTGCTGGCTATCCATAACCCGCATCCACTAAAAGAGCCTCCTGCAATGCCTGGGGTGGGGCTCGTTGCCCAGGCTTAGAATGTGCCTCCAGTGATGTCACAAGAGCTGGGCTCAGGGGCCCAGGGAATCACCAGGGTGGGGTGGGTGGTGTGTTCATGAGGTTAATACAAATTCAGTTCTGGTGCCAGTGCTGGGCCTGTGGTCACTCAAAATACCTGGAGAACACTGAGGCCAGCTGCTACTTGCCTTGGACCCGCAGATCCCTGAGAATTGTCTAAGAAAGGCTGCAGAGAGAGTTGGGACTGGTTGCCCACCACCGAAAGTGCCTCAGGTGGCCACACAAGCCACTGTGGGTTGTTTGCTGCTGAAAAAGACTCATGCAATGTGCAGGGCAGGGCCGGTTGCCCAGATGTCAAAAGTGCCTCAGGAGATGTTGTGGGAGTTGGGCAGGGTCAGGTCCCAGGGAGTCATCACCAGTGGGGCGAGCCGAGTTCACCAGGCCAGTGCAGTTTCAAATTTGGCTGTGTAGGAGAGGGCACAACACAGGAATGATGGCGTCCGTCTGTAGGCTACACTGGAGGTGGGCTCCACAGAGGGATAATAGAGGCTGTCACTCTAGCCCTCATTATGAATCCACAAAACTCAGTCTTTCTCTGTATGTCTCTGGTACCTCTAGAATTGCCACCCCTCTGTGAGAGCCCAGAGTGAGGGCATGTGAGAGAGTCTGTGTGCAGGCCCTTTAAGAGGATATCTAGGTTTCCAGGAGCCTTCCATCTCACCTGGATGGGCGGAATCCTTGCTGTTTTCCACAGCCAGATGTTGTGGGGATTCCTCTTCCTGGCACTGGATCCCTGGGTTGGGGAACCTGGTGTGAGGCTGAGGCCCCTCACTCCTCAAAAGGGACCTCTGCTGCCGAGGTGTCCCTCCCGATGCTCAACCACTACGTGTGGATGTGGGGCCAGCCTGTTTTGCATCTCTGCCCCTCCTGCCAGTCTCAATGTGGCCTCTTCTTTATATTAGTTATAGGAGATCTGTTCAGCTAGTCTTCAGATGGTTCTTGGGGTTGATTATACTATAATTTAGTTGTAATTTTTATTTGGTCATGGAAGGTGGCAAGCACAGCATTTTCCACCATCTTGCCCAGAATTAAAAAGATCCACATTTATAGGCCATCAAGATTATTCCAGATTGCACAGGGTCCGGTGAATAGTATTCAAACAGAAAGTTACTACTTCATTGGCTCAAAGAGTGAAATGACAAGATTCAGGACTACCAGCTAATTGGAAATTAAGCAGAGAAATCTTGAAAGGATGGGCCACAGAGAGAATTCCCAAACCTGTAAACTCCTCAAATCTGTGATCCTCCTAAAGTGTGTGTGTACAAGGGAGACTCAGAGCAGTCCAGGAAAAAGCAAGAGCTAGAACCCTGAAAGAAATGAGTTGAGATTTCAGCTATTTCCCACTATAGGAGAAAGAGTTTAAAGCTAGAGTCCCACAAAGTTATAGGGGCTTAAAACACCATGGGCTTTCCACTGAAACCCCAGATTGGCTCTGCCTTATGAGTAAATAAGGCAATGGAATTTGCCCAAGAACTGAAGAAAAAATGTTTTTAAAATCCTACTCTAAAAAGCCTTTACAATTTTAAGGTTATAGCCAGTAATTGCAACTGCCTGTTAGAAAATAAAGAATAAAGGAGCAAAACCATATTATGATCATCTAAATAGATAAAGAAAAAGCACTTGCCAAAATTTAACAGTCATTCTTGATTTAAAAAAAAAAAAGACTATCAGAAAATTAGGACTAGAAAAAAACACTTCCTCAATTGTGATAAAGGACATCTATAAAATAATATAGCTGATATCATGCTTAATGGGGAAAGACTAAATTCCTTCTTCCTAAGATTGGTTATGAGGCAGAGAGGTCTGTCCTAGAGGCCTCCAAGCAACAGCAAGGCATGAAAAGGAAATAAAAGCCATAAATAGTAGAAAAGAAAAAGAAAAGGTCTTTATTAATAGACAATATGATTGTTTACGGAGATAATCCTAAGGTATCTAAAAAAAAAAACCAAACTACCAAAACTAATAAATGAATTTATTAAGGTCACAGGATACAAAGTCAATATACAAAAAAAAACAACTTCATTTCTAAATAATAGTAAAAACAAAAATTTCAAAATAAAAATTTAAAACTACCATTTATAACAGCATCAAAAAGTTTAAAATACTTAGGAATACATTTTTTAAAACATGTATAATATCTTTATATTGAAAATTACATAATATTGCAAATATTGATATTGATAAGAGACATTAAAGACCAAGTATGGAGAGATATACCATGCTTATGGATTTGAAGATGCACACAATTGTTAAGATGTTGTTCTTCTCAAATTGATCTATAGATTCAATAAAATTTCAATTCAAAATCCAGCAGGCTTGTGTAGAAATTGGTAAGCTGGCTCTAACATTGACATCAAACTTCAAAATACTATGAATAGCTAAAATAGCCTTAAATAAATAAACAAAAAGAATAAAGTTGGAGGACTCACACTACTTAACCTTCAGACTTATTATAAAGCAACAGAATGAAGACAGTATGGTATTTGCATAAAGATAGATGAATAGATCAACAGAACAGTATAGGCAAGCCACAACAGATCCACATCTACAGTCAACTGAGTTTTGACAAAGATTCCAAGGTGATCCAATGGGGGGGAAAAATGTTTTCAACAAATGGTGCTAGAACAACTGGGTTACTGTATACAAAAATAAATCTCAACCCTTCTACACACAAATATTAATTTAAGGGGGAACAAAGACCTAAACATAACATAGATCTAAACATAAAAGCTAAACCTATAAGCTTCTAAATGAAAATGGAATATCTTTGTGACCTTATGACAGATTTCTTAGAGAGGACACAAAGTGTATAAACTGTGAAAGAAGAGACTGATAAATTGGACTTGGTAAAAAAAAAAATTTTTTTTAAGTCACCATTGAGAAAGTGAAGAGGAAGCCACAGACTGGGAGAAAGCATTCACAATACATATTTTTCACAAAAGATGCATACCCAGAAAACATAAAGAACTCTATAAATCAGTAATAAAAAGACAAACCCAGTATCAGAAAACAGGGCAAAAGACTTGAACTGGCACTTGAAAAAAAAGAGAAAGAGAGAGAGAGACCAACAAGCACAAGAGAAAGTGTTCACCATCAGAAAATTGCAAATTAAAATCATGAAATATGATTTTATGCTCACTAGAATGTCTAAAATTAAAGAGATTGACCATACCAAGTGTTGGTGAGGATATGGAGTATTGAAACTCTCCTACATCACTGGTGGAGTGTAAGAATACAACCACTTTGGAAAACCATTTGAGAGTTTCTTATACAGTTAAATAAACATATAACTACTTTTTTTACCAAACAATTCTACTACTAGGTATTTATCCAAGAGAAATGAGAGTGTATGTCCACAAAAATTTAGGCACAAGGATGTTTATAGAAGCATTATTCATAATAACCAAAACCATGGAAAACTCCAAAAGTCCATCAAGAGGAGAATGGGTAAACAATTTGTTTTACATTGATATAAGGGAATGAATATGCAGCAACAAAAAATAATAAGATACTAATATAAGATCTCACAGAAATTATGCTGAGGAAAAGAATCAGACACAAAAGAGAACATACTATGTAGTTCCATTTATATGAACTTCCAGAATAGACAAAAATAATCTACGGTGAAAAAACAAAACAAAACATTATATTTATTGTCTTAGGCAACAAGGGATTGACTGGGAAAGGATGCAAGGGAACTTTCAGAGTAATGAAAATGTTCTATATGTTGGTTGGGGCGCTGGTTACACAGTTGTAAGCATTTGTTAAAATTCAAACTCCACACTTCTGATCTTCATTTCACTGTATATAAGTTTTACAATTTTTTTAAAAATTGGAGAGTGAGAGCTGGGGGTGCTACCAGGGTAGAAGGAACAGAATCCCTTAAAGAACAGAATGACATAAAGAATACAAAGAAAAGAACAAAATCCTTACATTTTTAACAGTTTCAGAGGCAAACTATAGGGCTGGCCCCAAAACAAAAATCTGAAGTACAGTTGAATAGACATGAACCAAAAAAGGCAAGAACCAAGTCAGCTAAGATGATGATGAGTAAAATCAAAACTCAACATATTAAACAAAGCAAACGATTGCCAGATTTAGCAAATACTATACTCGTATATAATCTGGCAACCCAAACCAATGACTGTTAGACAACAAAATGCCAGCCAGCCTAACTTAAAACAGTGAATTTTTTTTAAAGCATCTTTTACAAATGCTCTTTTTATAATTTCCATGATAGAAATTCCTACGGCATATAAACGAAGATTACACATATACCAGAAGCCACCCCAAACTCATTCTTACCTTCAGTGAAACTCCCTGTTAGGGTTATTACTACAAACACTTTCCCTTCTGGCTCCAGATCCACCTAGAAAGAGAGGGGAAAAAATGTATGTTACATTCTCATTTCAAAATACTTTTTATGGGCCTTAAATAATTCTTCACAGGGAGGCCTAAATGCACAAGTCACAGCCATAAATCAGGTCTAAGACTTTTCGTGAAACTACTAGAAGAGGGACAAGAATCAAGTGAAAACTCACAAAACCATAATGGTTGAAAAGCAAGTTGAAAAGAAACAGTTCTTTCAGTGTTTCCCTTCTCTTGAATAGTATTACCTTCCTTTTGGCTCTTTATGATATCAAAAAGCACCATAAACTTGGTCATTGTTTTTGAGATGTCTCTGTCTTACACACACCATTTATAAGAGCAGCATTTTATTAAACCACATGGCAATTATATGGAGGAGAGGTAATGGCAACATATAAGGTAACAAATATAACAAATGTAACGTGATCAACCTTTAGTTTTTAGGAAGTAAAACATATGAAGAAAAGAATGCTGTTTCTGTCTATGCCACTTGCACCTCCTCTTCAGGAAGCTCTAGGGAAGGCAATTGCATTCTCGAGTATTCACAGGAGTATCGACATTCCTTCAAGTTCTTATCGATGAGCTGAGATATCAAGATGTACATTCTGCAAATGAGGCGACCTGATTTGGTCCCATCTTCTGCACCTGCTCCAGCTTCCCAAGGACCGTCACACAGCATGGCCCCAGGGTGGGGCGGCACCCTCCACATCTACTCTGATCACACTAGCCCAAGTGGGCAGGCTCAGCTCTCTTCATGCTGGTGCTAACCTTGAACTATCCGTGAACATCTCTAAGTAAGCCTTGGATTGTGAAGTTCTTTTGGGTCCAAATACATGAATTTACAAATGTCCTTAAATAAAATCTTGTCAGGTTTGGCCCATTCCTGCCTTTGGCCTTTCATCTAAGAGAGAGAGAGGGGTTCAGAGAAGCTGAGTATAGATATGGATGACCATTTTTGGTAGAATATTAAATTTAAATAAACTGCTCAATTACAGGGTATGGCGGAAAGAGCCCCAAGCCAGCGCAGGACACAGATTCCAGCCTGACTGCCACAGCCGGCTCTGGGCAAGGTCTCTAACCACCCCAAGCTTCAGTGTTGCCATCTGCAAGTCCACGATGTCATTATTCAGCATTTCTGACATGGCTTCCATTAGATGATCTCAAAGAGCATTGGCAGTACCATTTACTGTACCTATAGGTGACAAGACTGGGGGGAAAAATGCATTGAACTTACCCTAGCTCACCACCACATATTTTTTAATACCACATCCTGATCATATAATTCTGAAAATAAAAGATGCCTGTTTTGTACTGACTCAGAAAGCTTTATCTGTACAGCAGCCTATTCATATTAACCCTCCTTTTCTCTGCATAAAATCTGCTATCGATGTGGTTTTCACATGGTAAAATCACCCCAGTATTCAAATCAGCCGCTTGCATCACAACTACAGCTAACTTAACTATACCCCCGTAACCATCTTAATACACTTGTGAACCTTTATAGAGCCGTTCTGAAAATAGAGCTCTCTGGAGAGATGACTAAACAGGATGTCAGTCTCTAATTGTCTTACTCTCTGCCTTGACTTGTTTCAAGTCAAAAATATGTTATTTTTAAAAGCCGCTCCTTCACCTTCAATATAAAAGCCTGACAGAACCACACACATTCAACTGCACAACATAAACTTCTGCTGGCACAGAAGGAGCTGCAGCCAGCCTCCAGACAGACAGACTGCCTGGGCACCTCCGCGATCCTCCCACCCACGGCCAGCCCATAAACTCCTTCCAACACCGCTGTGAGGGCCTGCAAAGAAGGCCACTCCACCCCCATCAGGTCAGGGTTGCTCTGACAGGCAGCAGGCGATTCCGCCACTTAGAATCAGGAGCTCTTACAGGTAGAACAGGTTTGCTTCCACATTTTCGACCCATGCTGCCATTGCAGAGGAAAAGCCAGACTCAAATGCCATCATCAAGCCTAGTCCATCTAAGACCTCTGACCTCAGGACAGGGTTTTTACAAACTGCAGGTTGAGACTCATTAGTGGGACATGAAAACAATGGAATGGATTGCATACAACAGGAATTTTTAAGTAGAATAAAATGGAACAAAAATATGAACACGCCAAGTAGTAAAAAATTATATATATATATATATATAAATAAATACACACACACACACATACTATGTCATGAAACTTCTGTTTGCAGTTTTGTACGCAAGTCTAAGGGTACACTGGGTTTTCATGTAGAAATGTGTTCTTTACTGTCACAGAGAAATAGCACTTCAGTTTTAAGAACTACCACTCCCTCACATGTAGTCCAAATGGTGCAGCTGGGTTTCTACCACTAGCTCCTGAGTGGACATGTGACCCAGGCCTTGCCATTCAGAGCACTGAATTCCTCCAGACACGATGACTGGCCTGGAGCTGACACCCACCCTATATCTGGCCATCTGAGTAACTGCTACTCACTACCTTCAATACTGGTTCAAGTTTGGGTACAAAATCCAAGTAAGTCTGATTAGGAATCCTGGATCTACACAGAAGAGACAGGACCTCACTTACAAACACCTAGCATGACACAGAGCCCTGCATGCTGTGTCCCCACCATCCAAACACACTCAGCCTGTATCTCAGCCTCTTTTAATAATGGGTGGGCTCTCTGGGGAGATGTGTTATTTCATTTAATTCAAGGGATCACTAAAGCATGTTATGGGTCAGGAAGCATACTGGGGAATCAGTCAAAATTGTGCAAAATACACATTACCTGTCTGAAGCTTACTGCCTTGTGATTTGGGGCATGTAATCTTTCTGGCTGGGAAATCCATTCCTCTGTTTTTTACCTGTCAAACTCTTATCCATCCATCAAGACTCAACTCAAAACTCACCCTTATAGGGAGACCTTCCCAGACCTCTTTAAGACAATTGGGCAACTCCACACCATTATGGAGACCATCACTGGAGCCACATCATGTTTTAGTCATTAGGCCCTGTCCCTTAGGACCCTGAATCACACATAAGAGGATTGAACTGGTTTGGTGAATGAATGAGGAAAAAATGAACAACATGGATATCCCAAGTAACTTCATATAGGACATGGTTTCTCCTCCTCTACCATTCTGATCAGTTTCCTCCCAATATGTCCTAATTTCTCCAAATCCCCACGGAAGAATGAACATCAGATTGAAGGTCTAACCTGACCCTCACAGGGAAGAGCAAGATTATCAACACCGTTGACCTTGAGAGTGCCCTTTACCGATGCAGCTACAGACTACATGAGCACTATGAGAAGCCCTGGTGACCCAGCTTGAGTTTGCCATCCACTTAAACCTTTGCATCTTTTCTATATGCTGTAAGGTTCTGCTTTCCCCATCCTGTATAGTAGTGAGACCCAAAATCCTATGAGCTTTGTATTTTTTCTATGGAACTTCAGCTTGTTGTTCTAGGCCCCAAGGTTCACTCGATCCCAAATCCAGTGGGTTCATTTACTTTCCTTCTTAGCTTTATAGCCTCCAATATCAGGGCCTAGGTTAGCTATACCACCATCTAAAGCATACACTGTTGATGGGACTGTAAAGTGGTACTGTTACTTTGGAAACAGTTTAACATTTTCTAAAAAAGTTATATAAATAACTCCCATTGGATCTAGCCATTCCCTTCCTGGGTACTTACCCAAGAATAAAAAAGCATATGTCCATACAAAGATAGGTACATAAATGCTCACAGGAACTTTCTTAAAAATGTGGGGTAGCCATACAATGGAATAAAAGAATGAACTATTGATACATGCAACAACACAGAAAAATACTGAATGAAAAATACCAAACAAAAAAGAATACAATTTGTGTAAAAAAGGCAAACTAATCTATAATAGAAGAAAACACATTAGTGGTTGCCTAGGGACAGAGGTAAGACAAATAAGACAAGTAGGGAAGGATGGAAAAGAGTCATGAGAGTACCAGGGCAATTAAATGGAGAAAGAATACTCTTTTTAACAAATGGTGCTAGGACAACTGGATAACCACACGCAAAAAAATGAAGGTGGGCCTGAATCTCATACCATATGTAAACATGAACTCAAAATGAATCATAGGCATAAATGGAAGAGCAAAAAGTTTAAAACTCTTAGAAGAAAACATAGGAGTAAATTTTCCTGAGCTTGGGTCAGGTGATGGTTTCTTAGGTATGACATCAAAAGTACAAATGACAAAAAAAAAATCAGACTACACCAAATTAAAAACTTTTGTGGTATAAAAAAACAAACAAAAAACCCCACAAAAGTACCTATACCTCACTGCCCAAATACCCCTTCCAAAGTTCCACTCTCATCATCTTTCCCAAGCAAGCCTCCGGTGGCTTTCCAGTGCCTTCAGAATAAACTAACTCTGCTCCACCTGGCTTTCTGGGCCACTTTTTACTGAATCCCCACTAGTTTATCCAAACTTCTTATTCAAATTTCCATTATTTCAACTTGTTCTTCTAGTCAGGCCCATCTCTTCACTGTCACACAGACACCAACTTGCTCAGGCTATTGTCTCTGCTTAGAAAGCCATTCTTTCTTCACTTCATCTGCCCGTTCATTCAAACCTTAACTGAATTACTCCGAGGCCAGGATCACTACCAAGTGCCCAGGATTCCCTGAGCAGCAACCCGGGGCTGAAGGTAGGATGGGTAACCAATTGTACCTGGCGAAGATGACACAGCTACAGGAGCTCAATGAAGAAACTTTTGCCAGGAAAATCTTGACATGCACATTGACCCCTCCAGTCTCAAAATTCCTATCTCAATTATTATCTTAGTAGTTATCTATGCTGTTGAACAATTAGATAAAATTTCATACTCAAAATTTCATATATCTTACCACTTGGAATAAGTCTGTAAGCCCCATCCAGTGAGACCTGACACTTCTATATTCCCCAAAGGGCCTAGCAGAATTCTTTGAACCTAATAAATATTAAACATATATCTGTTGATTCGGTCTAATGATCTGAATTGGAAGGTCATTGGACCACCTCCATTTCATCACCTATAAAATAGGTATGACAGTATTTTATCCCTTAATAGATACTACATGACTGCACTTTATAAAATCTAAAAGCATGCCAAGATGGTCCAAGGCATACCAGGAGTATATGGACTACATAGCTCCACTGTTTAGGAATCAAACTCTGCTAACTTGACGTGCCCAACAGGTCTCCAGCACCCCTTCCCTCCCCAGATAACCCCACTTAGCCAATGTTTGCTTTCCCTTGGCATCACTTTGCAGAAGCTGGGCAAGTCATTTACATCCTTGACTCAGTCTCCTTGTCCACAAAACGAGCGGGTTGTCTAAAAACCTTTCTGGCTCTGATAGTGCATGATTCTAAACAGGCTTGGATAAAAGCCTGCATGCAGGACTCAACGGAAACACTCATTTAATTAACTGGTAATAATTTACAACCATTTCCCTTCACAAAAGGCATTAGAATTGATCATGGACAGGAAACTTCTGGCTATTTAATATTCATTTCAGCCCGAGAAAAGCAGAGGGATCTAGCATATTAAAAGAAAAAAAAAACCAATTCTTTATTTGGGCAAAGGTAGAAGGTTCACCGAGACCCCATGAGACTTAAGCCAGACATCTGTGATATTCAGATCACATCACAGCTGTGATGACGAGGAGGCTGCACTCTATAACATTTCTTAGTCTTACTCTAGGGATAACTAACAAAAGAACTTAAAACATGATAAAGCATTTCACAATTCTCTTCCAGCTGAAACCAGCAGGCTTAAAAATGAGAGTTCAAATTCCTAGAGGAGAAACATTCTTAACAGGATTGTACCAATAACCAACAAGGAAGTGTATGGCTGTTCCTTAATAAGAGAAGCAACAGCCACTATGCCTTGAGCTCATTGACCTGCAGGAGGCCTGCTAGGTGCCTGACCTACATTATTTCGTACGGTCCCCACCTGCAAGGTGAGGATCACCATCACCACTACACAGACAGAAAAATGGAAGCTTAGTGAGGTTATGAAATTGACTGAGGTCACCCAGCAGTGAAGGCCCAGCTGAGATCCAGACTGGGGGAAGATCCCTCAAAGCTGCTGTGGCTGCATCTGCCTGTGGGATGCTGTGGGTCTGCCGGCTACCTTTTGCTCCATCCAAAGCCAGCCTGCCTGGAATGCTGGGTCATCATATCACCCGTCTCCCCTGGGAACTTGGGCAAGGCACGTGCCATCAGCACCTTAGGGTGCTCCCTGCCAAATGCCAGCCCTCGGTATTCCAGCCTCCACTCCTCACTGTCAAGGCCAGTGAGCACCAGCCTAATGGTGTCACCTGATGGCTCTCAGCAGGGGCATATGGCAGGAGCTGTGAAGCCTGGCAAGTCTGTGCTGAGGCCTGTGAAAAGCCGTGGGCTCCTCAGGTTCCATTAGTCAGCTGCCTGGAGGACCCGAGTCAGTGTCATGTGCTGTAGACACACAAGACATCCCCTCGCTGTGGGAAGGAAGTTAAAGGAAAAGGGGGTAAATGAGGTAAATCCTACATCCCTGGTGATTGTTTCTTTTCAGCTGTATAACATCAGACAAGTTTTATGTGTTAAAAGCACACTAAGAAGTGCCACAGATGAAAACCTACCAGATAAAGAGGATCAGGCAGGCAAAAAATGAACAGAAAAGTGAGGCTTATGAAATCTGACTGAAGTTTAAAGTGAAGGAAAAGACTCTCATTACTTTAGTGAATAAATTGTCATCTTCCTTAGTTTGCACCCTGGATATGGTCAGTCAAGGGAGTGGGAAAAGAGCCCCAAGCTCTGACCGCAGCTCTGGTGGCAGGTCACCTGGCTTTTGCACCTGAAAATGAGGGAGGACTATGCCTTGAAGTCTTTTTCATATCTATTTTCCATAATTCCAAGTAAAAAACTGTTACTGAAAGCCACAGAGGAAGTAAAGACATCTGAAGACTACTAAACAGTGTGTCTAAAAAGCTCACAATAACTCTTCCCTACTCACAGCTAAACATACCCATAAAATCACTATAAATTTAAATGTAGAATTCTTTCAACTCAGTGCCCATTAGCCTTATGTTCTAGCACTTAAAAAAGTCTATCTTCCGGCAAAAGTAAACCTCTTTTGCCTTAAAATTAATTTCAAAGTTTCTCTGCTCATAATGAAAAATCAGGAATAAAGAGGCAAGATTGGATACCACTGAGACTAAAATATTTTTCTTTGCCAAGGAGAGGGCTAAAGATAGAAACGGTCTACTCTAAGTTAAAGTGCTCTGTGTATGTGTCTCTCTCTCAATCTTGGACACCAATATCCAAGGGATTGAAAATGTAAATTAAGTGAAGGATGCCTTAGGCTCTTTAAAACACTCGACTACAATTCCTGCTCCTTTACCTCCACAACTAAGAAGGCACTTCCCTTTTCCTCCAGTAAGGTGTCCCCAAAGGCCTCATGCCAGAGCAGACCCCAAAGTGAGAGGGGAACCACAGTGATTGTGTTCCCTTTCCATACTGTGCATCCCCCACATTTTAAAGAACACTTTAAAGGGAACGTGTCTTCTCGTTTCTGCTCGGCAGACCCTTCCAGAAAGCAAGCATACTCTGTCCTTGCTAGAATGAGGTATTAAACAAAAGTGGCAGGTGGCTGCTGGACCACGACTGGAGGTATGGAATATAGTTCACAGTCACCCTCCTGCTCGGCAGCCTCACAGCCCCCTTCCTTCTTCACAGCCTCTGGGGGTTGCCTGGGGAGAGCTATCAACCCCACAGCAAGCCTCCTCTGAGGGGAAATTCTCATAAGAAATAAATATTAAGAGATGGAGAGTCTAATTGGTTTTGCCACAGATGCTAAGCTACTTTTCTAGAGTAAACACAGGTATATTAAATATTTGCAATGAAATAATTATTCCCTCCTGCTCTGCCCCCATCCTAACATTGTAAAAAGTCAGGTTAGAAAAAAAGAATATATATTATCCTAGAATTGTTCTACATTGTTGATTCTCATCATCAACCGTAATGGAGGCAGAAGGCTAAAGCTCTAGCAAGGTCAAAGCAAGGGATAAGTCAAAACTACGTAGTTAGCATGCTCAAGCATTCAAAATGTTTTATAGACTTAGCTACTTAATTGAGCAGGCTCCAGGTTAACTTTAGAGCCTGGAGGGACATTAGAAAATACAAGCCCAAGTGTCTTTCCCACTGGTTCTATTACAGTAACACCTTTACTCCTTTCGGTCTTCCAGGGCTAAGGAGAAATGAAAGTTCTGCAGAAGAAAGAACATTAGTGCCCTACCTAGAAATTCAGGTAGCAGCTCTCCAGGTGGACTGGGGAAGGGGTGACAGAGGGGTAGTATGTTCAAATACACAGAAGACCTATTAGAGGTTACATATGGTTGAATGTAAGCTATATAAATGAGCCAGGTAAGAAACGAGGCTGGAGAGGACAGGGTATCAGAATAATAATGGCCTCATGGCATGTTGGGAGGCTAGCCCTTACCCCAGGGAAATAGGGAGGCATTGAAGGGTTTGGATCTGAGAAGTTACAGGATCACACCCACATGTCAGATCCCTACAGACTGGGTATTGGGGTTATAAGGGAGAGAAGCTGGTGGTGGAGATACACATTCGAAGGCTATTCCCATGGTGTCAGTGAAGGATGGAGGTGACCTGAGCTCAGCCAGCAGCAGAGGGGATGGAGAAAAGAAGGCAGACACGTGAAAGCCAAGGGAAGAGCAGCAATTGGACTTTGTAAACAGAGGTGGGGTAGGAAGAAAAAGAGAAGTGGTCACAGAGAGCCTCCATGGCTGATGATCCCTGGTGCCATTAACTAAGACAGGGACTCTAAAAGGATGAGCAGATCTAGAGGAAAGATGGAGAGTTCAATGGGTGACTGTTACCCATGGCAACTGAGCATCTACTGGGCCGCCCTGAACAGCTTCATAAAGCTCAGACGGAGAAGTAGGACACTATGAAGATATAAGTTACAACCCAATGCAGTCTCAACAGGTAAGTGACAACACCAAAAACACTATTCAGATCACTGGGCTGGGGCAGAGCTTTACTTGGGAATGAGGCTTGAGTTGAGGCCCAAAGGCAAGTTTCAGTAAGTAGAAGGGGAGGCCATTGTGAGTCAGGATGGTGAGCAGAGATAGAACCAATATCAGAACACAAATCAAACCAGTGTGGATGGAGGAGTGTCCGTACAGAATGAGAGAGGTTGAAGGCAAACCTGTAGAAAGAGGACCGGCCGAGTGCCTCAGTTGGTTAAGAGCTCACTCAAGAGTGCGAGCTCTGAGCAATAGGGTCGCTGGTATGATTCCTGGCCCGAGCTGAGCTGCTGCTGAGCTGCCAACAGATGGCAGGATGCCTCAGCTAAAAAAAAAAAAAAAAAAAAAAAAAAGCTGTGGAAAGAGCTGCACCTAGAGAATTTTAACTATGAGGTGTGATAACCAAATACGGTGAATGTTTAAATTTAAAAAAAATTATTACAGTAAAAGACACACTGCCATTAATCCCTCTCAAAATACTTCCCCTGGCTTCAAACACACTTATTCCATCATTCTTGCTACTTTCTGAAGCAGCTCTGGAAGTCCTCTTTCTTGAGTGTCTTTAGTTGCACTGTTGTGGCTGCCTCGATGTCCCATATCGATTCAAAACGTTTACCTTTCATGGTCATTTTGACTTTGGAGAAGGGCCCGAAGTTGCACAGTGCCAGATCTGGTGAATAAGGTGGATGAGGACACACCTTAATGTTTTTATTTGACAGAAATTGCCGTACCAGAAGAGATGTGTGACACGGAGCACTGTCATGATGGAGGATGAAGTAAAGACACTCACAAAGGAGGACTTCCAGAACTGCTTCAGAAAATGGCAAGAACGATGGGATAAGTGTGTTTGAAGCGAGGGGGAGTACTTTGAGGGGGATTAAAGGCAATGTGTCTTTTAGTGTAATAAAATTTTTTTAATTTGGACATTCACTTTATTTTGTGATCACACCTTATATATTATATAGGCAAAGGGGAATCACTAGAGGGTTTTGATTATGTAAATTGATGGAGAGTACCATGTAAAAGGGTCATTTTGTCTACTAGACCAATGAATGGGGGAGAGCTATCGTCTAGAAATATGACTTTTCATAGGAGTGGAATCAGTGGAAATTAAAAATCATATAAAGTAAAGAGAGCAAACAAAAGTACTAGAAAGGTCAAAGAGATATTGAAGTTGGGGTCTGGGTGACCTAGATCATGGGTCAGCGAACTAAGGCCCATAGGCCAATTTCAGCCGAATGCCTATTTTAGAAAGTAAAGTTTTATTGAAACACAACTATACATATTTTTGTTTATATATTATCTATTGCTGCTTTTGTGTTACAAAGGCAGAGTTGAGTAGCTGTGACTGAGACCTTATGGCCCACAAAGCCAAAAATAGTTACTGTCTGGCCATTTACAGAAAAAGTCTGCCAACCTCTGTTGCCATTCATCAACCAGGGAACTTGTGGGGAAGGAACATGTTTCAGGAGGAAGGAAATGAGTTCAAATTTGGACACAAAGGTACCCAAATAGAAACATCTGTCAAGAGTTGGAAAAAAAAGACGAACTATGAAGACAGGGCTGGGGTTCTTACTTGGGAGTCTTTCTCAAAAGGTGATCACTAAAAGCCTTAAACTTTTCAAGAAAGAGCACACAAAAAAATCATTTAGGAGGTGGAAGAATGAAGAACCAGAGAAGCAATAAAGAGGTGGGAGGACTCACCCAGCTTCAAATAAGAGGAGGGGGCACATGCTGCAGAAGGAGGAGGGTGAGGGATTTAATGGGGTCCCCAGGCTTGGGAACTGGGAGGTAACAGGTGGGTTTCTTCCATGATATCCTTCCATCTTTAGCAGCTCTGTTGGAAAGATTCTCTTT